>NW_008751698.1:1669435-1679144 GCF_000715545.1 Opisthorchis viverrini | reverse complement strand
TTGGTCTTCGAAATGCAGCCCAAACGTTTCAACGTTTCATGGACAAGGTTTTACGTGACTTGCCGTTTGTGTATGCCTACCTTGGCGATGTTTTGGTCGCTAGCACCTCCCCAGCTGAACATGCAGCTCATCTCAGAGCAGTTTTTGAACGTTTTTCCACTTACAACATACGTTTGAACATTGACAAATGCTTATTCTGTGTAACTAGCCTGGATTTTTCTGGCCACCACATTGACGCCACAGGTATTTCGCCATTACTCGATCGCATTTTGGCCTTAGAGTCATTTCCCATAACAACCACTCTCACTCAACTTCGTCGTTTCATAGGTATCATCAACTACAACCGGATATTCACCCCTCACTGTGCAATTATTTTGAAGCCACTGACCGAATTACTTGGATCCAAAGAGAAATCTGTTACTTTGCCCCCCGCCGCCATTGCTGCTTTCGAAAGAGCCAAACAGGCCATTGCTCAGGCCACAAAGTTATCTTTCCTCGATACTCACGAAAGCACAAAGCCGATTTTGACAACTGATGCTTCGAACGCCACCATCGGCGCCGTACTTCATTAAGTTGTTAACAACGTATCTCAACCACTAGCCTTTTTCTCACAAAAGATGCAGGTTGCACAAGCGCGTTACAGTAATTTTGGTCGTGAATTACTTGCAACTCACCTTGCTATTCGCCATTTCCGGCACTTGTTAGAAGGTAGATGAGTTAACATTCAAACCGACCATAAGCCACCCACCTATGCCTTCACCGCCAAGCCTGATCGATATTCACCACGCGAGATACGCCATCTCGACTATATTTAACAGTTCACTACCGAAATTCGGTACACCCAGATTCGGACCAATGTCGTCGCAGATGCCCTTTCACGTCCTGACATCAACGCTCTTCACCCTTCCACGAAGCTGGACCTAGCCAAGCTGGCTAAACTTCAGAACAGTGATCCTAATTTTTTGCCCATTCTATCGTTCCCCTCATTTCAAGTCCCTTCAATTCCGATAGCTCTCCAACCCGGAACCATATTATGTGATATGTCTACCGGATCAGCTCGCTTAATCGTCCCCGAAGCTTTTCGACGCGTTGTTTTCGACCACTTCCATGGATTTTCTCATCCAGGAATCAGAGCAACGAGGGAGCTGATTATTGCACGCCTTGTGTGGCCCTACATGAATAAGGATATAACATCCTGGGCCAAACGGTTCATCGCCTATCAACTCAGTAGTTCAACTCGGCAAACGAATACAGCCATCGGTTCATTTGCCGTTCCTGATGCTCGATTCACACATGTTCATCTCGAAATTGTTGGTCTACTTTCCCCATCAAACGGTTTCACTGGTATCCTTACCGTGGTTGATCGTTGGCCAGCAGTCGTATCCAGCTGAAACGGTTGACTTATCATTTTTACAACATGGGTGAGTAGTTTTTGCATACCTTCCACTGTTACTACCCATCGCGGTTCAAAATTTCAGTGCAATCTGTTCCGGAAGTTTTCTACACTCTTCGGTTTCCGTCACATTTCGACTACCGCATATCACACATGCTCCAGCGGTCTGGTTGAGCATTTCCATCGCTACCTCAAAGCTGCATTGACTGCCCAAAGGAACCCAACTTTATGGTCATCTTCTTTTAACCTCATTTTGGTCGCTATTCTCTCCACTCGAAACAGTATACGATACAACCTAAGGTTTACCTGGTGAACTGGTTTCCCCTTCAAGCGCACAGCCCGAATCACCCGTCACATTCGTCACCCGTCTGAAGCAGCATATGTCCGAACTTCGTGCGACACCGACCAAACGATCAACGCGAACAGAACACATCTCAACCGATCTCTCTTCTGCACCATTTGTATGTGTCCGACATGACGCAACGAGGAAACCCCTCCAACCCTGTTGTGATGGCTCATTCAAGGTTGTAGAACGTCGCTCCAAATACTTTGTTTTAGAGAGAAGCGGAAAGCACGATGCCTCCTCCATTGATCGTTTGAAATCTGTCCACATCAAAGCACCCACGATCACATTAAGCAATCCTGCTACCCCAACAATACTCGCGCGTACCCAAGATATCCATGCCGCCAATCTCACTGCTTCCACTAATCGTTCGCTCTGTACCCTCAGCAGGTAGCTGATTGCGAAACCTGAAGTGAGCAACTTTTTGAATCGTTACTTAATTATTCGAGCATTTTTCCCTCTCATGGTCAATGCTCTAGTGGGGTAGTAATGTGGCGTTTCGTACCTTTATTTTGCTTCCATTTTAACACTACGTATTTCATCATTTGCATAATACTTTTTTGTTTGAATACAAAAAAGCTGCAAAAACGCGTACGTGTACATTTTCACAGAATATAAGCTTGGTCACGTGCTTCGACTCTCTCTCTTCTGATTTCGCTCGCGCTTGCAGCGGTCATTCGCCAGTCTCATGTGCTAACTCTGGTATCAGAACATTTCAGACCATCTTCCGAATCTAGTACATATGGGAACTGTCCAGAAGAAGACCTCCGGACCAACATAATTGGATTATTGTTCATGCGCTGACCTGGGCCAACGGCGAACTATTTTAAAGGGAACGATTGTTAGTATGTATGTTCCATCTGACCTCTTTATTACTGTATACCCAACCTAGCGTTATTATTTTTATTTCTTTGCCACACACTCCTGGGTGTCCAGACCACCACACCGCTCACTATTCGCACAATGGGATTAATTTCTCGAAATCTACGGCATTGCCAAGCTTGCCACTTCGTAGTGTAGAATGTCTATGTATAATGTATATGTTCCTGTATTATTGAAAATCATTTGCTATGGCGATTTATTCGAGTGAGCGAATGCTCAAGGTCAATAAACACCACAGGCTGTGAATAGGTTGCCTGATGATGTGAAATCGCGAATTGTGGAAAACGTTTACTCAGTTACAGTAAACGAAACTTTCAGGTAGTTTTCCACCTGAAAAGCTTCCCTGAACATTCAAGAATCTAAATGGCCTTTGGGGTTGCGAATATGCGTGGAGGTAGTTTTCCACCTGAAAAGCTTCCCTGAACATTCAAGAATCTAAATGGCCTTTAGAGCTGCGAAATATGCGTGGGTGCATCCACGCAAACAAATTTAGGTCGATGATTCCTATCGCCAGTTGAAATTCCGTTAATTATTTTCTAAAAGTCGTGCACGTTTGCTGGCAAAAAACAGAGTTTTCCATCATAGGTTGCGAATTATGCCAGGAAGACCTCGAGGTTTACCGATTAGGAGCATGGAATCTACGTCGATCATACCAGACCGCTGAACAAACCTAACTGACTCACACGATTAGCATGCGGCTAGGGGTACACCATGTCAAAGCGCACCTACCCATCTGCACCGGAGAAAGGGTCAAAATGGTTGCCATGAAATGTTGAGATATATTGTTTGTTTTGAAGTGTACATATGTCTTCTGGGATGCGCATTTTCTTCTTCGTGAGGAGTGTCCATTTGGCCGTTGACGTCCTGAAATGAGAGGAAGATAGAATTTAGGTTCTCGAAATATCATATATATATCAATATATATTCGTGGTTGTCAAACATTTACACACGACTGTCGAGTAGTCCCTCTCTGGACACGAAAACACGGACGCACAGACTTTCGGGATACACTGTGCATCGGTTCAGGTCAACATCACAATACGCCCTCCTTGCGGACCGGGTAGCAAGCACACCTTTGCGTTTTCTGGATGGGCCCGGAGCTAAGAACCAAAAGTTATTTATTTTCATGTGGATTCACCCTCGGGACAAGCCTGAAGAGCACTACCACACAGCGGGCAAGTTTCACCATCACAACAGTCGGCGTGATATGATACGCGACCGGTTGCACACCAGCGATCACTGGTAGTAGTCAGCCGGTCACAGAGCACGCAAACGCATCAGTCAGCGTTATACGACCGCCATCTGGGTTTAGGTGCAGTATCCTCGACCACCAACGGCAGGTCGTCAGTTGCAGAGGTTGAGCCTTGACGAGGCAGGATTTGTCCCCGAACAATCAATCACTTAAAAATTGGCCGTGGCCCTCCAGGGTTCTAGCATCTGGAGCTTATCCACCACTCGGTTCAGTTGTTAACGAAGGCCGTCGAAAGCTGTCGGCGGTGGTTTGGAACAGTTGTAAGGGGTGCATCTTTTCCCGGTAGGTTGTAATCCGACAGCCAACGTTGGTGGATTGGGAGGCCCGCTAAGAAAAAAATCAATAATGAATAGTTCTTACTGCTCGAACGGACTGATCTCGAAATACAGAGAACAGGCGTATGCAGGGGAGCCACGTAGCCCGGTAGAAAGGGCATGTGCATTCTCCAGCACAGGTGTCGGCAGCCTGGGAGCATCTGGGCATTTGAACCGCGGACTATAAGTTAGTTTACATAGCTCGACCTCAGCTGGTTTGTTCCAACAATTTCATACGGCGGTCGTGGACCCAAAGGTCTCAGAACGGGAGAGCACGCATATGTCGTCATTCGACAGACCACGTTTAGAACTGTGCGTGTTTGGCCCATCTTCGGGTGACGTATGGCCAGCGGGCCGTAAAGTAGGAAACAAATCGAGGATCGGTGCGGAACCGAAGCCGCAGATCTTGCCGGAATCTGTCTGCTTGTAATACGATGAACAAAAGCCTAGTGTACAGCGTTGTCCAGGCGAACCACGCGGTGAAATATGTACCGGCTATTCGCAGAATGTGTCCATGACCAAAAATACATGGATAATAAATGAAACATACGTGATTCCTGATGGCTTGGACATGAAAGTAGCAAAGCATAACGTCGCAGCCAAACACGACTCTTGCTGTACACATTTGCGCCGCCAACTTTTCCATTACAAGGGCTTCAACCAGATAAGCCTCGCCCATCAGTTCCTGAATAGGTCGAACCGTTTACGCATGGGAGCAAACTGTTCGCTCTCTACGAATGTAAACATAACCGGGCGCCCGGTTCCCATGCCGTCCGTTACCAAGATGTACAGCTAATATATACATGCCGAATATTAGGTGCCTTAAAAAACTTACCCAATGCGGTTTGTTGCATGCGTTCCGTCTACACTCATTGTATCTGAAAAGCGTCGGAACAACGCTATTTGCTGCCACCGAGATAGGCCTATGTGGCCATAGTGACCTTTCTCTGACTGGCTCAAAAGCATCCATCCGGTCTCCCCAAGTTTTGCCAGGACCGAATACATATAGTCTGACACATTAAAACCCCAACTATGCGGCACCTATTCAACACAGCCGGTTGACACTCACGGCGGTAGTTGTATATATCCTGGGTGGTAAGAATCTTACCGAATTCATCCGCGACAAGCTGCCGCACCTCACATGAGGGCGTTTCACATTTCAGCAGGGCCCTGCAGGTGTCCAAATCATCTTCGGTTAGCCGTCGATTAACTGGAAGCCAGGCGTACAGAAACTTTGACAGCTTGTGGTTTTGTTCAAGAAAATGAAGAGTGACTGCCAGTAGGTTCCTTTGCCTCCGTAGACAAGGCCGCACTGGACAGCTGGTGCTTGGCGTACCTTTTTATTAGAAAATGCGCTCGGCTCGCTAGTTTCTTCGGATTCCCCGGCTTTCCGCTGGTCTTGGAGGGCGCCTGCTGTAGTACACCCATTCGTAACGCAAACGGCGTTGGTGCTTTGATTACTGGATGCACGCAAAAATACCATAACGTTATCCTTCATGTATTGACACACCCACAAATTTCTCAATGAACGATTGTGAATCCACTTTCGAAGACGTAGCACACGAAGCTCAAAGCCGAATGTGCGCCGATAATTTTCAAAAGAGATCGATTAAAACAAATCGCAAAAAAGTGACGGCAAGTGGGTTAATTTTTGGGCTGAGCACATATGCGAAGAAGTGCAACATTTTGACGTTAAAGTTTCCATTTCACCCGCAGGCGTGTTGCAGAAAATGAAGTGTGCGTCGAAGGCGTGGCGCATAAATTAATGTCTAATAACGTTTTGAACTGGGTTCTAGAAGGAACACGGGCAACCGTCGGAGAAAGGTAATTTCATGCAGGTACTACCCGAAATCAGGAAACATTTCGCCTGATGAATGTGTGCGCTCTGAGCTTGAAAATCTTCTTAACATGTTCCCGCCATGTGTTTGTTGGGTCAATGGTGAAAAATCTACCGGTCAAGGTTTGTTCAAACAGGGCTTGAGTGAGAATTAGGTCCACTCGAAGGCGGCGATACTCCAGGGGAAAGAGGTCTAGCACCACGAGACACGTTTCATAGTCCACAGATTTGAGGCCGGCAACCATTTTCGTAGCGGCTCGCCGGACACGCTCAACGGGGGTGGCGTCTTTCGTGCGTCCTGAGTAGACAACTCGGTTGGCGTATTCCAGGAGCAGTCTGACGTAGGTCCCATAGAGTATTTGGAGGTCTTTGAGAGTAAAACGGTAAAAGGTGAGCCGAATCATCCGCAGAATGGCGAATGTCTTTTGGGCCGATTTCTCATGGTGCAGCGAGAAGAGCTCACAAGTAACAAGTTCAAAGCCTTGCCTGTGAGTACTCCGTCTTGAGTTCTTTTGACCAAGGTGTTGCTCTTAAGTTCCAGGTTTATGCAGATTGGACATTGTGACCCAAAACGAGAGACGAAATGAGAACTCTTACTGCCTACCCGTTTGATGCTATTAATGTCATGGCTTCCGCTAGTTTTCAGTGCGTCCGGGCCCAATGAGCGAGTCTGTGTGGAGCGCTTAAACTCACACGCAGCCCTGTTGTTTTCTGCTATATTTTGTATAGGAGAAACCTCGTCTCGTTTGGACCAGATTGAGGCCCATTTTAGGACCCTGAAGGATGCATCGCTTACATTTATAAAGTACCTCTACCTGATGTTGTGTCAGTCTGTCGTCAAAGGCGACCTCCCGCCAGTCTAGAACGAGGCGACTGTTACGCCAATCTACACCTATGGTTACCGCTTGTTGCCCGGCAGCTACAGGCTTAATGACCTCACTAGCATATCGTGCAGGGTAATGGATCGCATTCTAGAGCCGGCCATCGTAACTCACATCACTACCAACAATTTGATATCCCAAGCGCAACAAAGATTGTTCCCAAACCATTCTTGCCTGGCGAATATGCTCGGATCTATGGACAGCTTAGCCCAAACCAAGGACGAAGGATTAATATCGGATGCCGCATTTTTCGACTCTTCAAAAGCATTCGATTGCCACCGCTCCGCAAACCCAAATCTTATTGGACTCAAGGAGACGTGCCTGTCAGATAGAGCTTTCTGAGTGAAAGTAGGCTTGGCGCACTCTTTTCTGGTTCCATTTTAAAGCCACTTCTCTTTCTAATCTATGTCAACAGCCCCTCGGGTTCCATTACTACTTTTGCGGACAGCCTGAAAAAAGTGGCCAATGGACTGGCACCTTCATCTGGATAACAAAAATTGCGCCCGTATATCCATCGGCGGAGACTAGGCGCTTATGTTGCGCACGGTAAGAACGAGCCATAAGGCATTATAAAGGTTGATAGCAAAAATGATTTAGGCATCTGGCCCTCTTCAAATATATCTATTTCACCCCACCTTAAAAATTAGCTCAAAAGGAATTCATCTTCTCGCAGATGAATTGGCGCACCCCACATTACTTGCACAGACTTCAAGGTGCTCCATGGGTCTCCTTAGTCAGCCCGACAAAACGACTGGGTCCGTTCCCAATAGGGTCGAGCTGATATACACATGAAAGGCAATACGAAGAGACCTAGGCGATTGAGTAGAATTCTCCTTCGGTTGGGGATGGTAGCCTCAAAGGCAGGGCGTCAGCTGGGGGTAAACCAGCTGGTCACCTAACTGGTGAGAACGGCCAAGAGGACCGACATCTGTCAGGCTTCCACAATGACCAAACTCTGTAGTTATCAACTTTTCCTAGAGATACCATAAAGAGTTCAGTACGTGCACGCTTGTGGGGGCAGCGATCCAGCTCACTCGTTTGATTGCATTAGTCACCAAGGCTATGTGATAAATCCAGGGTAAGAATTTGTGCTTAAATGGCTGCACTGTAGCATATGGTGCCAACACTTTTGATTGATTCATAGGTATTGGCGATGCAAAAGCTCGCCTAAGAACATCATAAAGGTCAGATACAGCTGGGTTCTAGATGAGTCTCTCGAAGAAACCAAATTAGTTTGCAGATGAGTGTATATTCGCTAATTTCGTGCAATTTTGTTTCAAGTAGAACATAAGGTTGACGGAAACCCGGGGACTGCGCCTTCCTGATGAGCCCCAAGAAGGGCGAAGCCGGTCGTGGGCTGTCGATGGATTTTCAGCAACCCTATGTGTAGTACATTACAAAAATTACATATTATGTCTAACTACCGTTATGCGCTGGAAGGCGCTGAAATGGAAACAGCTATTAATTAAGTTATATCTGAAAAGTAAGTGCAAACTTTTATCGTATGCACATAGGGGTTAACCGAATACTTGTTATTGGGAGTGTTATGTACTATTTTGTGGGACGGCCACCAAGATTATATGAGCTCCATGTTGTACAGGGCGAAAACAGTCCACGACTGAGCAAACAGATTCATTTGGGTGCTACGCGTGGCATGTACGTTTGAAGGACTCCTGAACGACTGAGCGCGTCACATTAATTTTTACCCAGTACAACGGTGGAATAACCCACCGCTTGCGATATGGTCATATGTGCCGAGCGTTCGGGAGTGAAGATGAGCCTCGACTGTGGCACAAGTGTGCACTTGTCAGAACCGCAGAGGAAATGAATGTCTGGAATGTAGAAGGATATACGAGCGGACAGTGGGCCAAAATATATATTTCAAATGAAAGTAGATTTTGGTCGCGACGTCAGAACATATCACATATATGCAGAAATAGACGGGGAGGACGGATTAGGGCGTACGCTACGTAACTTCCCCTTGAAGGTCGCACGAGTTGGAGCATCCTTCATTTGGACATGATGGTGAAACAACCTCGTGATTTACCCTGTCTACAAAAATCCTATGAGGGATTTCGGGGATGTCCAAAAGAGGTAATAACTTGCGAGTGGATGCCATACGGGTCTTAGTTACGAAGAAGCTGTGGTGAATTATTTGTTCTTTTCACTTATTTTCACCGAGGAGCCAGACTAACAGAGTATAGGCCACCCAACTTGAAAACAGTGTATGAATGGATGGTGAATGCATAATGTGCCCAACCACTAGGTCTGTGGTCACTAAGGGGCCATACCCCCAACTTCTTGGATGTCTTCGGGGGTACCAACAGAGCGAAAATAGCGAGTATACGGGTAGGCGAAGGCTGAACCCACCGTGTTGGCAAACCAAGGTTGATGACGTCTTTTCAGGTTGTTCTGGGTGCATTAAGCGACAAGCAAAGCTGCTCGAGATGTAAGAAGCACTGAGAATGCGTCTTTAAGTGCGTAAGCACTATTGCGACCAACTAAGCGGGATGAGTAAGACCGCAAACAAAGGAGATTGCAGAAGCCTTACAGTATTGCGTGCAACTCAAAACATACGAGGGACGGTGTCTATCCCGTAAATGCTCGAAGCCAGTAAGGAAAACGCCTGGAATGGGTGCTTATTGGAGACCGAAAACCGCTAGAAGCATCCCAGAGGCCGAGGTCATATGATGCACAGCAGGAATCAGTTGAACAGAGCTAAAATGTGTTGGGGTTGACGTTTAATTTGAAGCAGGCCTTGCTTGGACGCAGAGGTGCCCAGTCCCCAAAGACCGGTTTGCCTGAGT
>NW_008751698.1:1662029-1669288 GCF_000715545.1 Opisthorchis viverrini | reverse complement strand
GATGTAAGAAGCACTGAGAATGCGTCTTTAAGTGCGTAAGCACTATTGCGACCAACTAAGCGGGATGAGTAAGACCGCAAACAAAGGAGATTGCAGAAGCCTTACAGTATTGCGTGCAACTCAAAACATACGAGGGACGGTGTCTATCCCGTAAATGCTCGAAGCCAGTAAGGAAAACGCCTGGAATGAGTGCTTATTGGAGACCGAAAACCGCTAGAAGCATCCCAGAGGCCGAGGTCATATGATGCACAGCAGGAATCAGTTGAACAGAGCTAGAATGTGTTGGGGTTGACGTTTAATTTGAAGCAGGCCTTGCTTGGACGCAGAGGTGCCCAGTCCCCAAAGACCAGTTCGCCTGAGTTGATGGATGCTGGAAGTCACACCTCACCTGTCCCTTTGCTTTGCGTCACCCTAAAGGGTCACTCATATGGACGCTCTATTGGCTTCTAATCTTGATAGATTCGCGGAAAGGCATGAGATCATATCTGCATACATTCAAATCCAAAAGCGGCGCAGCTTAACTGACTGAGGCTCGTGGGGTGGAAACGACGTAATACGGTATCAGGTTCCCTGGCAAACGAACCATCATAGGAGAAATTGTACAGGCAGAAGAGGTGCGATTTCTAGGTGTTGTTAGTGTTGGACGTTCGGCACTGGAAACTTATAAGTATGGTTGAATGGGTACCGGCGTGTTGGGCACTAAATCCGTGCTTATATGTGCCAGACGGGGGGTCATCTTCGGAAACCACCAGCTGGAGGCAAAACGTGACCTTTACTTTTAGCCACTGGCATGTCGACGACGAACGACTTACTCACATTTGCTTTTATGCATGCAAGATCCTGCTTACTGTGTTGAGATAATCTTGACCGTGGCTCGAATTTCAGGATGAGCGCTACCATGGTGCGCGTTGAAAGATTGCCGTCTGAAGAAAGGCGATACCTTAGTTTAGTATGTCCGTTAGCGTCTGGTCAAAGGCACTCACGTCGCTAAAATCGAGCAGTTAATTTTCAGCTATGCTAGATGAAGAAACGCATATGGTAGGACAAACATCTAGAGGTGTGCCGTGACTGTCAAAGAGGGTAGCTTACACAGCAGTTTCGGGACACGTAAGCGAGTGGCTATTGATTAAGGAAGATTACGGGCGACTGATCTCTTAGAGTATGGCTAAAATGTAGGACAGCAGCTTAGAGCGCCAAGAGTTTACTTCCGAATATGCTCTAAGGCCTATCGGATGGTAACAGGCGTCCCCAAGGGCCATCAAAATCGGGAACTAGGCAAATGCCAGGCCTGGGTTGTAGAGAACATGGATATCCCTCAGGCCGGCCGTGATATCCTAAACTTACGGCACGGGGTAGATATGGTAGCTATTTCACGCCAAAGTTACTCCGTTACCTTGGATCCAGACGCCAACAATGTGTACCAGTTGTTCTTCGACTACACCATTGCGTTTGGTACCGTCCACCGGGGCGGTTGCCGAACATTTTGACTTGGGCAAACAGGGAAGAATCTGTCCAATCTAGCTTTTCACACTACTGCAACGCACATGCACGGGTCAATGCCTCGTGTTCTACTGCCGAACAACAGTTCTGGAGGCCATTTACTCTTCTCCCCGTGATTATTGCATTTATTGTAAATACGCTAATGATGCTAAGCTACACAAGTCGTAAGCCTAGAGCTCATTTGCCACCACGGCATGCAGTGAACAGCATTACTGCTTGATGAGAAAATCCTTTTCCTAGGCTTGGTAACGGAAGTGCTATAATGTTATCTTTTCCATCACTTTCGGTCAGCGTCACGATTATTCGACAAATAGGCATCAGACATTGCCGTTTTTAACGCCTTCATCCCCAGGCAGAATGCCACGGCACAAGCACTGCTCCCTTATAACCAAACGGTCTATAGTAGAGCACGACTCCTGGACTTTCATGGCTTGGGACGGAGAACCATCTCAGATCCCCTCAACCTTAGTACGTATACTGCTGTATCCTTGCATAGTGCGTGCGTTTTTTCCCGATAAATTTGGAAAGATTACCCCGTTATTAGGTCCCAAAACACTTTTGTAGATGCAAAGTTGGTTTTAATCATAATAAGCAGGTATTTTGAGTCTCGTTAACGATTTTGTCACATTCTGCGTATCTTTAATATTCTGTTTGCATTGTTTTCAAGCTGAACACATTATCCCTCGCAGCAGACTGGCATCTGACCCACGTAGTTGAGGCACCAATCACTGAGGTTTGGGCCAAAGCTTTGTAACGTTTGCTGATTCATTTCCCCATCGCTCTTGTAAATCAGTGCTTCAAATTAAATTGAGAATGCCCAAGCGTGGTGGTAGTTGACTACCTAAATGCCACTGGCCTTACAACCCCGCAGTTATGGTTGGTTATTCTGTTAATGCCATGTTCGTCTTACCAAGGGGGGAGTTTTCCCTTTAGTTTGAGCTGCATATTTTCTCCAGAAATCTCCACCCTACCCGTCGTAAAGTCCCCTTGTTATCCTGGAGGCCCTAGAAAATTACTTCGGAGGATTTGCGTCTCGAAGAAAACAGGTTGGTCCTAACTAAACCTTACATGTTGCTTCTGGGTAGTAGGTTTCGGGAAGACATCCTGAAATCCTGCTGTACCTCTTTACTAGCCATTACATTCTTCTTAATGTGTGGAACTTCTGAATTCACAATGTTTCAACGAGTAACTTGCATGGACATGCAAGAATTTCAGGAATATGTGCTATGTGTTGCATCCAAATCTTATCGGGGCACTCGAGCCGCTTGAACTAGGCTCTAAATATTTTACGCTAAGAAAAACCCAGTAGCAAGTTAAGTTCCAAGATTCCACAATTCATCTACATTTCTCCATGCTAGCACGCTCTGCTCGTACGTAGTGAGGTTATTGTGCAACGGCATCTAACAATGATGGAGCATGCGAGCACTCAATGATCCGGTATTCAGGGCTCCTTCGCTGAATCTGATAGAAGGTGAATGTTACTGTAAAAACATGAGGTCACTTTGCAGTGTTTCTTTATAACTGATTAATGGGCAAAGGAGTCCAAAAAACTTCAAGAAGACGCCCTGGAATGTTCACTTTTCAAAAATTCTGTGCCTAGTAGTTTAAAACCGTTTGTTTTGCGTTTGCTAATAAATAACTTCACAGAAGAGGGAACTCTTCCTTCTACTCAATGCCGCCGCCGGAGTACGGAATTAAACCCCGTGACCACACCCCTTGGATGATAGTGGCCTACAAACTTTCATGGACGATTCTCAGGAAGCTACGGAGATGCGTTAACTGAAGGTCGATTGAACTTCGTTGGCGGTACTCAAGACCCTTCTCGGAGGCCAGGCGAAGGCGGATACTGATGCCACAAGAAGGGGTTAAATGACGATGGGCTGGGACGTAGCAGAAGGGTTCCAAACACTGACCGATCGACAGGAAATAATGAGGCGGTTCAAAGCAGCCGGGGTGCAACTGGACGGTGTTCTTCATCAGTCCGCAAAAGTGGTTGGATCGTACCTTGCCGGGACTGGGGTGAATGTCGCGCCATTACTTTTTGTCTAACCAGTTCGTTGACCGTGAGCAGTCGGTGCTTGATGCCTTCTTGCGGCTGGCCAGTTAATGGAGCCAGTGCATCTGGCGCGGGAATCAATCAATGCGCCACCGACCACTTTGCAGTCACAGGAGAAGCGGGATGATCCACCAGTGGGTGAAGTACAGGCCCAAGTGGACCGACTGGCCGAACAGCTTGCCACCATGAAGACAAAATCGTGGAGAGACGTTCGAACGAGCTGATGCCGGAAATTCGGCATACCTAGCCATTGAGATAATCATTTAGCGTACCAGCGACCTTTTCGTTTTTGGACGGGTTGCGATCAGTGTGTGGCACAGGCTACAGTACGAGCCGCTAGTGAGTTAAACTGAAAGAGAAGGCCGTGTGCAATCGCTAGAGGAGCGGGGCTTTCACTCAAACAGAGTGGGAACGAAGCTGAGTGCAAACTGTTTGCGCCAGCCGAGAGGACAGTGGGTGGATCTGACTTAAAATTGACGGATTGTCAATGCACTCAATTCGTCTATGCAACCGGTCCGTGCATCTCGAGTTTTTCATCATTCCAGAAACAAAGCGAACAATTTTGGGAGCAAATTTCTTCAATAATGTAGAATCTGTGGTTCGCTTGAACGGGGCGAGCTGGTAGTAAATTACGGACCAGCCAATCTTAAAGGCGACCCAAGCACTGTCGTGAGTGAACCGTGTTCCCGAGGGCTCTCATCTTGTGGTGTATCGTCAGGACAGTATGTGGTTATGGAGTAATCTGAACTGTTTACATGCGGTGAAGGTTAGCTTGGTTTCAGCCCCAGGATTTGGCACAAAATTTCCCTTAAGTCCGAAAGCCTTCGACCTTAAGGCCCCCGTAAGTTACCGCTCAATCTCCATAGGGATATTCATAAACAAGTTCAACAGGCGCAAGGAAATGACATAGTTGAAAAAACAACAGTGTGTACAACTCCCCGTTTGTGCTTGTGAAGAAGGCGAAGTAAAATACCGATTTTGTGTGGAGTTACGGTATCTGAATGAGCTGGTCGCGAATTGGATTACAATTAACATTTCGGTCGAAGAGGTTTTCGATTCACTCCAGCAATCCAAAATTTCACGGATACCGTAATAACACCGAACGAAGACGACATTTAAGGTTGGAGGCATAATCTCATTTGAGACTGACGTCGCTTGGTTCGTCACGGCCACCATTCACCTTTCATTCACTTGATGCTTCGTTTCACGGAGGAGAAACATGATGATGTCGGTGATATTATTGTTTATACCGATTTGGACCCAAAAAACACCATTCACATAAATGTTATATTGAAGGGTACTTAAAAAAGATCCGCGGATAAGTAAATCTTAGACGAAGCTCGCCCGAAATTCGGTGACGCAGCTCGGGCATAAAGTGGGTCACCGAGGGGTTAGCTTATCACCAAAAACGGGCAAACCTAAGGGCTCCGCAGTCCTTAATTCAGTATAATGCAGTCGGGTTTTCAAGGATCTTAACGCGGTTACCGCTGCACCGTGCAATCTGTGGCGTCAAAAGCGGCGGTTCAAATGGACAAAGATGGTGCATGTGACCTTTGAAAGTGTAAACGCACGGATGCTGGGTTAACACCTGACCCTCAAACTGCTCGGGGTAGGGGAGATGTTTGCTACTGCAGCAGTTTCCAATGCCCGGGTATCGGTACAGTTCTGAAGCAGAGAGATGCGTTGATCTGATATGCTGGTGGTGTCCCAACCAACGCTGAGCGAAAGCAGTCATCCATAGAGAACTAACGTTTGACGATTTTCTGGGCCCCGGATAAGCGAAGGCCATACTTGCGGGGACTAGGTTTTCACTCGAGGTCAATCACGAACTCATTAAGTGAATTTGGACCGCTTGAGATTTTGACGGAAATCTCGCGAGCTAGGAACTGCAGCTACAAGCATATGATTTCATGATCCGGCAAGTGCCGGTGAAGGAAAACCACTAGGCCAATTGGCTATTAAGAGCAGAGGCTGGAGATGAGACTCCGAAGATCATGATTTGCCAAGTCGTCGAAATATATACCGGAATGTTGTTGCAGCTACGGTAGCAGGATCCTGTACTGCGGAGCTCGCGGCCACCTTGTTGGACGGAAGGGGTACTGAGACCACGCTAGAGGACACAGAACCGAGAGCGTTCCAGGATCACTTCGACAGATTAGGCGCGGGTGAAGCTGGCTTGATTTTCTGAAACATCAACAATTCGAACGTCGTACTGCTATGATATCTTGCGTCTTGAGAAGGGAGCCGTTAATCGAATGCTACGAGATGTAACACACAGGGTGCACCACGAAGTACGATTTATTTAGGCAGAGGGTCCACTAACCAGGAACGGGAAGTGAGGTACTGGATTGTGTGCTGAACTGTAAGCTGTGCCAGCTGATGAAAGAGGCTACGGCCTGGGGCGGCTCACCCAATGTAACCTTGTCCTGTATCGGAGAATGGTGAATTGTTGTTCGTTAACGTCGTGGCACCATTCTGATAATTTCAAACGAAAGTCAACGTGTCTTGCTGATGGCAGCATTTGTCGTGGTGGGCCGAGGTGGCAGTCATACTAATTCAACGGGTGACGACAATTGATGGAGCGATAATGCGCAACATCGTGGCCGACCACGGGAATAAAAAAGTACTGTTGACTTCTGTTTGTTGCTGCTGGTGTTGGGCTCGCCTCGGTAGAGTTATGCAACTGGACTCTCATCTGTAATAAAAAAGAAAAGAAAGAAAAATAAAAGATCACTTGGGATAGCCTGAAAATACTCTGCGATGCCCGTGACCTACATCGGCGAGCATATTTGTGTCTGCTTTCGTCAGGACAGAGGCTACACCGCACCAAAGCCCATTCCGTCATCCAAACAGAGAATACATCTACTCACCACCCCCAGTGGTAGACACGAAAATCTTCACCGCTATGCATCACCTACAGATTAGAGCTGATAGCAATGCTTCGGAGACTGGTGACTATTTCTCAAGCACACACTTTCTCTCCTGGTATATGTCCAACTCATTTAATAAACACTCGATTAACCAGTTAGCTTAGAATTCCATTCCCGCCAGCCCTTACACACCTGATTCCCATACGACTTTTCTGCGCGCTTATATCGGCTTTTACTAGATCCCTTGTAATATAACACTGTATATCACCAAAACCAGCCCCTGGTCGCTAGCCTACTAAGTAAAAATCTATCTATTTCCTACTCCATGTAATCACTTGTCATCATCCCAGTTGCATCAGACGCCCATTATTATTATTATTATTTCATTTTATATCCCCTCAAACTCACTATGTTTTGCGAATCTCCTCCCATCCCCTCACCTTCCCAAGGTTTGAACTTCGGAAGTGCTCGCTTTGGACGACCTGCTTAGCTGATCTCCACCCCACCCGACCTGTGATCTACAAATCCGGGATCATCAAACGGACCAAAAAGGCCTACAATCCCATATCGGTTTCGTTCCACCTTGTATCCTCGACCAGGCTGAAATGAATACCGCTGCTCAATGAACTGCATACCCAAGTCGAATCATCTCAAATGTGACGTCCGTCACGGGGCTGTCCAATAACTGAAGCATGTCAGGCCAATGATGGCACGGCACTGCCATACTCAGTTTGATAGCACACCCGCAACTGTTCTATTCCTCCTCTCAACCGTGCCCTCTTGCCTACTCGTTTCTTTGACCCCAACGACCACCATGACATTCATTCCAACCT
>NW_008751698.1:1636558-1656798 GCF_000715545.1 Opisthorchis viverrini | reverse complement strand
GCAAGTTTGTGCTGTTATCTAACTTTATTGCACTTATGGAACACGAGATCCATG
This sequence comes from Opisthorchis viverrini, assembly GCF_000715545.1. Lineage (NCBI taxonomy): Eukaryota > Metazoa > Platyhelminthes > Trematoda > Opisthorchiida > Opisthorchiidae > Opisthorchis > Opisthorchis viverrini. The sequence continues at coordinate 1,656,744 of NW_008751698.1, read as the reverse complement.
GGGAAAATGTTTTGTGAGCAGGTTCACCAAACAAAAATATCCCATTGGTGTCTAAAGCAAACAAACACCTGCGAATGATCCCATAGGGTGGCATTTGTATTAAACACACTTAAGATGTTGTTTTTGTTCTTCAGGAACATTGCGAAACGCCAAAATATGCTAAAGTGCGATTTCCTGTTTTATGTCGCGTAAACCGGCAAAAAATCCAAATAGGCAACGGTCAATGACCTTGACATTTCGCTCACTTAAACAAAATGCTACGTGCAACATGTCACGGGAAGATGCAAATTGATTAGACTAACTTCACATAAAAATGGCAACCTCGAAAACCCTATAGTTTCGGCGAACTCAATTTCGGCGTGTCAATAGCCTGCGGCGCTGACCACTTTTGCCTGTTATGACTCCGGCCATTTACCCAACCACCCAAGGTCACTCATTGCCAGCAATGGTTTTCCAGTTTTAGTTCATGTCAGCCAACTGAGTCACTGAATTACTCGGACTTCATGCCTATGGTTCCCTACAAGTTGCAAAAGAAACATATTATTATTATTTAATCGAGTACCTCCCACTGTTTGTGACACTGTCCCCTTTTCGCGCAGTCACCACTACCTGCAAATCCCTCAGTCATGCCCCATTCTGACTGCAAACGCATGATCATGCCAGACGGCATGCCACCCACAAGTTGGGAATAAACATTATCATTATCATTGTCATTACCAAAATGATCAGAGATCTTGCTTTGAGAGCGAAAACTATGGGAGTAGTTTGAAGAAACTGAGCACAAAGCGGCTAACTACATCCCCACCACACACAAACAAGCAATCTAACGAGACGTACTAACTAAAAAATTAGAGTGGTTGGCGGCCACAGAAGGTGCGCAGGAAAATGAACCTGCCGATGGTGTCCGTTAAATTTCAAGAAGAAGCCTAAGAATATTCAATTTTTAAAACTTTGTGCAGACGTGATGATCACTTTGGTGTCTACGAGCTTGTAACCGCTTGTTCCCTGTTTGCTACTAAATGACACCTCAGCTAGTGCCTTTACACATTTTGCTGGCTCCGAGGAGAGTTTGCGGTCCATTATGTAGTGCACAAGATAGCAGAGCACATACATGGGTCTCTACCTATAAATTTTACCGCTTTTTCACATCGCCTACAAAAATATGAGCAAATTGAAACGCATGTCGGGTCTTTTACGTATGTAGGGAGCGTAAATGCTTTGAGAGAACTGAGAATTTAAGCTGACCGAAGAATGGAGAATGCTGAAAAACAATGTACAAAGTCACTGCTGATGGTTGACGAAATGTCATAGTATGCCTCAATAATGGAAAGTTCTGTCTCGAGTTACTCTGAAAAGCATTTAGAGTTGAGGTTGAGGTTGACGGTTGGGTGTATCCCTTGCTGTGAGTAGACGAGATGCAAGCCAGCATTCATGCTAATGGTAGCGTTGGTCGATCCAAGGGCCAAAATAAGCGTCTGTGCAAGACAGCCAGCAGGTACTTTTCTCGGCTAAACCGTTCTACAAGCTCAAGAGCTCTGAGTATTCAGAATATGTCAGTCATCTGGAAAGCACTTTATTTTTTCCTTGGTATCAATGGGACCGTCACCATGATTAGGACTCTTTAAAAGTGATTCTTTAGCAATTGGCTTCTTTTTCTATGTGCGTAGTTGTTCGTCTGGCTTGATTCTAGGTTAATCTGCTGATAAGCTCTTGGACACACCTGGATGTAGTGGTTAAACCAGGTTTGCTCATGACCTTCAGCATCCATTTCTACTCATACCATAGACATAGACGTTGGATAGCCCAAATAACCTTTCTCGTTCTTTGTTGATTAAGACACTAACTGAACGACACCACCAGTTTAGGTTTTACTTTGTGGCTTCATGGACCTGGCTGCTTCTGCCTGTTATCGCGGTGAGTGAACACTAGCTGTTTTTATAAAAGAAATTCAATTCTCGGCGGGTTGCTTCTAGGGGCACACCTAATTTGTCGATATTAGGAGCTCGTCGCATAGCTCCTGCACTTCTAGAAGCCTTCGCTGGTTTTAAACTTCACGTCTCTCTCACAGACTTTGTAGGGTGATGTGGCATTATTTAACTTGTGGCATGACCACTTTTTCCCCAGGGAGTACCCACTTCTAATTTCCCCGGGTCATTTGTTTCGGAGACAGGGGACATTGCGAAATAGCACCGCAATTAAATTAACGGGATACATAAACAACACAGGTGTGTAATTTCCTCGACCCATTTAATACTCTGACATTCCGAACTTTTGTTGCGGAATATCCTGAAACACCATGGTCAAGGTGGAAATCGCCCGGCATCAAAATCCGAGTAGTTGCAAGAAACGGTCTTGTGCTTTACGTGGGCACAGTGTTCGATTTCGTGCCGCTACGTTTTTTTTATGAAGATTTATGCCCTCCATCTGCGCACATATCATAATGATACTGACCACGCCTGTACTGGTAAAATTGTGATAAATTAACTGGCGCATCTTACGCAAGTGCTAGATTTGATCTTTCGGAAATCACGCTGAGCTTTCAGAAACCCCTCTAACGGCTGAATCACTCAAAGCAGCAAAAAGAATTCATTCTGGCTAGGGTTTCAATGCAGTTACCCGATCCTTACGCAATCTTTCGTTAAATTCCACGGAAGAACAGCTATGAGCTTTCGCTGCTTTGTGGTTTGGATTGAGAACAATCGCTGCGAATAGAGGAACAAGTCAAGCAAAGCTTACAGGACCTCGCATCTCAAACTACGGGCTATTCTATTCAGAGGAGCCCATGTTGTTGGTCTTTGCTGGACAAACAAACGCTGAGAAGTCTCCGCCGATGACCGAATCTCCGAATACCGCGCTTGGCAAACCGACGACGTTCCATCATCGCGTGGAGTGGAGTTTGTTACGAACCGCCAATAAGACATATACTGTGAAACCCTACTAGAAGTGGTTAACCAGCAATTCCTCAAAAGTTTTGCGACACTAAGGTTCAGGGTGAATTTTAACTGTGCTCACCGAAGACACATACAGCAACAAAAATGGGTTTCAAACCTTAAATATGAATACACCAGCATGACAACTGACAAATACTGTGCCTGTAACACTGGATGTTTATTTTTTTGGGCGCAAAGGGAGAAAAAGTCTGCTTTGTTTACGGTGGTCCCACCAACTTTCAACTCATTCCACCATTTATCTGAGGGTCGTCACCAACAAAACACTCATGTCCTGTTCTCAGAAGAAATCTTTGAACACTCAGGCAAGTTAAGAGTGGTGACAACTGTACAATGTGTGACGCACACTGATGGCGTTTCGTTCCTCTCTATGAAACACTGGGCTTTTAAATGAAATCAATTTTTATACATCAAATCACATTTTGTGATCAGTCACAGCAGATTATGTTTCTACACGCCCCACGTCGTCCTGATTAGTTAATTTTTATTATTCCTGCATGACTGTTGTCCGGTAATTTTCACCGAAAACCATTTTCCTCTTCCAGAGGAAATCCGTTGGTGTTTTGTGGGACGAAAGCAGAAGGGAACCCGCGGAACTTGTTTTGTCCTGACGAAACATCAGTTGGGAGCAAATGTTAAACAGTATTTGACTAAGAGGCCTCATCGCAACATAATAACCGCTAGATCATGGAGACAGTGGCCATGGGTGATCTGTCAGTGTAGTAGTCGATTCCTTTTATTCACACCTAGTGTATATATTTTGAGGTAAATCCGAAAAAGCGCACGCGTCTGCGGTGCTATCCTCTTGTTCAATTTATCAGTGGCCAAAAAAGTAGCTATATGACTTGGGCAGTTAAGGATCTCACTTCACGTTTGGAGCCATCGGACCATTCGCAGTTCATATCCGGTTGGCAGTAGGAAGAGACGGATCAGGGCAATAGTTGATGTATTGTGGACTGCCTACTCAACACTAGCGCCTCATTTTAAATGACCCCCCCTACGTCGACAGTCAGTTGGTCCTCTCATTAGATTTTGCATTGTTTACGAGCGACTCACGATTGGACGAAAACCTGGTGTGTGCCCCTGAAACGTTTCCGTTAGTTCATGTCGCCGAGAGCCTGTTCGTTAGCCAATTGGAGGAAGCCTTATTTTGTACTGTAATTTTGCTCCTTTTGCCTGTGATAGGATACAGCTTATTCACTGACCGTCTTAAGTTAACCAGCTTTTTATCGTTATTCATGCGTTACCGCAAGTAACTTCAGCCAGTTTAGCGCCTCCTTCGCTTCTCTTGGTGTGCGCTATGACGCTGATTTTTTGATATTTCCTACCTCCATCCTTGGTAACATCTACATTATGGACTCAGAATTATCCATCGATTCGAAGCCGCTCAATATTGCCGCTACTAAAAATTGTGACGAACATCACTATCAAACTATTGAGCTCCTATGGGATCTCTCGGACCAGGGTCTGATCGTCGGGTATTCAACAAAAATATTTATTATACAAACTGCCTCAATCGGCTTCTCACTTCCTTATTCATCGATGGTTTTTTACAAAAGGCCGAAGTGTTATGCCAATGTCCTTTTATGATATCTGTTGTTGAAACTGAGGCTCCATTTTGTTCAGTAGACTTGAGCACCATCGGGAGGAGAAGCCTTGCATTGGGGATGATCTCTTAAAATGCCCGTGAATATTGGGAGTTTGGCGGTACTTTACGCCGCGATAGCTTTGGGTAGCTGTAGTTACTGCGAACGGCGGCGTCTACTAAAATTGCTTTATGGCGTCGCCAACGAAGTTCAGCTTTTCCGGGCACTGCATTTAAGCTTCAGTACTGCGATTCAGACCTTGTATGTTACTTCATCCAAAGTCAATAAAAGCGCTCCCATTGTTCCCATTGTGATACAATGCGAATTCCCTGATAGATTCCTAATAAAGACCTGCTGGCAGAAGAAAGCCTTATCTACGGAACGCCAATATTCTGCTTCAGTCATGGAGTTTATTTCACAGATTTCGTTTGCTAAATTTTTTCCTTAAGTTTATTTCTTGCTAGCGTGCTTCGGGGTACCGTTTCACCTCCCTAATCGTCGTCTGTCTACATTGGTGGCCCAAACACCAGCGTCTTAAGTTGGCCACCGGTATGCTGGTAGCGCAATTATTAACTTTCTTCGTCCCAGCATATGTTCTGTATTCAGGATAACAAATAACCGAATGGTCTAGCAGGTTTCCCTGTTCCATATTCTGAATTCATTGAATGTTCGTTTCAATCTTTTCCCCTGACAGGTTTGCCGCTACCAAAAGCTGAATTCTAAGTCATTTGGTGCTGAGTTAGCCCATACTCCGTTTTGATTTGTTTTCAAGTAAGAAGGGTACCTTTTGCCCCACTGGGTACACTGATTCTGTGCCGGATTTTCAGGATCTTTGTGCTTCTTCAACTGAGCAAAACCTTTCATATCGATCTTTAGATTCGTCCATTAAAACATATCTTAAAGATTATGACAGTTAGTGTTCGATTGTATACGTAGCTTCCAAAGTAACGACAATCTACGAAACAGGAAGTAGGAAGCCTATTTCAAAAGCTATTCATATTGCCTTATAAGGATTGCCGAAAACATTGTGCTCTTAGCCTAGATAGCCACTGAAACTTTGTGTTGTTGCATCAGTCAAAGATTTTCCCCCGCATCTGTGGATAAAGTGAGTTAGGGTCTCTTGATTAAATTTGGGGGTTGACACGTGATGAAAGTCATTTTGTGCGAGTCGGTGGTAGATGACTTAGTGTGGGCAAAGATTGTAATAAAGGTGAATGATAAACTGCGCACTACATGGTCTGCAGATGTAAACAAAATGATACGCTATTGTGGTGCACAAAAAAAACCCTGGTCAAGTGACTAGTTTGGTTGAAATTTCCTGTGTTGCAAGCAAAATGTACTGAGCAACTTATTGTACGGACCTACTACCTAAATGAGGATAACATTCGGCGTCCTGAGTGACTTCGGGCTTCGAGTTTGGACGGCTCTCCCAATAATCCACCTGACTTTCTGTCTTTTGGTTTGTGCATATTGATGTATAAATTTTTTTTCTGCACTCCAGCAGAACCTCACTGTTAATATGACTTTTTCCTTAGGGGACGGCCTCCGAGATTTTGAAGAGTAATATCACTTCCTGTATGTACTATTGTAATATATTTCGATGGTTGATACATTGAAATAAACAAGCCAGTCGGTTTTTTCCGCCATACATTTCTGCGTGAGTATGGCAGTTAAAGTATTTCTGTGTAAGTGATTGTATTTTGGGCGCGGCTTTAGGCTTCACGCCTTCGTTCCAATCATTAGGGCGGTCAACCAGTCCTTCCGATTATCCGTGTTTTTGACACGTCAGTGTCGACTTGCAGCTCTTTTCATTCTGTGAACAGGTTATTTTTGTTTACCTTGACAGCAGTTGATGTATGTACTTTTCCTCAAATTACTCTCTTATTTTCAGGTAATAATTACACTATCTTTAGTTGCAATAAATTCTCATGGTCGTTTGTTTTAAAACAATCTGACCCTGAATTATTATTAGCACCTCAAACCTACTTTGAAACATTTTGCATCTTAGCAATTCTTCGACAAGGACTTGCTCAGAATTTTGAGCAAAATTTCGACGCGCATTCGAATGCAAGCACCACCAAGCATTGTATTATACCGCATTCCATATTCAACTTCTTCTTGAAGACTTGGTCGTGATGCGTTGCTTTTCATTCACCACTCTGCTTTGAATGTGAAGCAGTTGTTCGTTCCACAGGCTCCTTGCTGTCGTTTTTAGCCTCAGGTCCTCAGAAAACTGCTTAAAGGAATTGGCATCAAACCGATCTGCACTGCAAACTTCAGCTGGTAGAGGGAAGTACCGTACGTATTCCCGTTGAAGGCTTGACATAGGTGTTGGTAGATGTCCTTCATTCTCCAGGTTTATAACCTGTTGCTAACTATGAGTCCTCTCATACTCCTGTTTTGGAAATTCGGTGTCGCACAGAATGGCCTGTTCGACCAATCATTCTGACATCATGAGCATTGTGCTGCTAAACAGCTTATCTGCAAAGAATTCTCTGGAGGTGTGGTGAAATTGTTCAGTTTTTAGTTCTGGGACCAATTTTTCCACATTTTAAGAGCCCATGACGTTAAGCAGGTGGGTTTTGGAAGTACAGTCCCATCGGCTTTTACCTTTCGGAGGCTGCATCACTACCCTCGGGTCTTAAGCTAAAACAAGTGCCCGCAATCTCAAGAATTCTCTTTGCTGATCAATCGGCGGCGTGTCTAGGCTAGACGGAAGCTTTTAGGCTTCTATCAGAGGCAGTTCGTCTTGCCCGGAGACTTAGTGGTGATTCTCGATAACCTTTTACTTTCTGCCCTTCGCCAACTTATGGGATATCATATGTTTACGTGCCACCTCTGCAGATTAAGCGAGCATCTACTAAGTTACTTTGGCCACAGCAGCCACTTGTTTATCCTGAGCTCGTAGATGTTTGTACTTATCATTGCCACATGCACTTCCGATGTTTTCAAAGAGAGTCCAAATATTGGGTTCTCGTCTTTCTTGTATAAAAAGTTCTGGCTGTTCTGTGGTGGTCAGTATGATGTTTTCCTTTTGCTTCTCTGCGGAATTCAGAGCCACAATGTTCTCGCGGACTTTCAATCACATTCTCTCCAGTTTTGAACCGGTCCACTGCGATGTTAGGTTTGCAGACTCCTTTATCGCAGCCTTCTAGGTAGCCGGATTAATGTACTGACACTCCATACAACCTAATACGGTGATTAATGTAATGTACTGTCAATCTAGGTCACCCACGGCGAAGTTGGCAATGCAATGGTTCCGATGAATCGTGTTAACTATGAGGACGAAGTGCTTGAGCAGCTGACAATGCGTCCTTAGAAGTTCACATCGCGGGAAGAAGCGCCAAACCTGGGGCAACAAGTATACACATCAACTGGAACTCGAACACGGTTAATTAAGTTACTATTTAGCGAAATACTCATTTGCAAACTAATTTGGTTTTCCAAGAGACTCACCTGGAACCCAGCTGAACCTCTCCTTTCTGGTGTTTCCAGGCAACTGAGTAGCGCGTTACAAATATACATGTATCGCGATATATCGAATATCGTAGCGACTGAAACACGAGGCGGTCTGGTGCAGCACATTCAGTTGCCTGGAAAGATCACAAACGAGAGATTCAGCTGGGTTCCACGTGAGGCTCTCGGAAAACCAAATTAGTTTGCAAATGATTATATTTCGCTAATTTCGTGCAATTTGGTTTCAAGTAGAACATAAGGTTGACGAAAACTCGGGGACTGAGCCTACTTGATGAGCCCCAAGTAGGACGAAACCGATCGTGGGCTGTCGAAGAATTTTCAGCAACCTTATGAGTAGTGCATTACAAGATAATATTTATTTCCATCGAAAACCATCACTCCTGAAAGCTTACGCTGAAAACAAAAATAACCGAAACCTTCGCTTACCACACTATTAACTGTACTGCTTGTACGACATACCGCCTTTCCAATTTATTGAATTCATATTGACAGCTAGTGATAAGTCATGCAAATGAATATCAATTTTGTCAATTTTCTCGCTTCTACACATATCACTGACAACGAAGTACAAGTCTTCTTTGACGTAAAAGGTGTCATTATCAAAGGTGCCATCAAAGGTGTATCAAAGGTGTCATTATCAAAGACACTGTCATGTACTTTGTGTGACGGTATTTTGCGGATGTCAATATCCTTGAAACTTCCAACCGATTGTCCACTTGCAAGTTTGCCCTTTTCCAACTGGTTTTATATTTTCCCAAAAGGCCGCGTTTCATTCCAGTTGGCTGGTATGTACTAAAGCGTTAGCCATTTTTCAGGGTCTTCTAAACTATGTATTCGGCGCTGCTCTTACTGCATATTGCTTCTGGTCGAAGAAGTCAATGTCCTCCTCCGAAGACCTGGTCGTCTTCTGCACTGGGTGTGGTTGAGCCGGCGTCGCAGCTGGGGATGTGTACGCTCGTTCTCACGTCACGTATAGCAGTTGATCGTCCTTTTCATCATCATCATCATCATCATCATCATCATCATCATCATCATCATCATCATCATTATCAGCTGTAAAACCGCGTACCTGCCACAGTTTCGAACGCGAATGATTTGGGAATGTGAAGTAGATGGCTATGCATTGGAATGAGTGGCTGATATAAGTGGTGTGTAAATAAAAGGGTGTTAGTGAACTTTTCATCGGGGAGATCTGAAGGAGATGTATGCTCTGTAGGCAACAGCTCGGATGCATGAGCGCAACTAGGGGCGTCACCGGACCATGTCTGACCATATCTCTGAACATTGAAGTGTTCCGTGTAGCTGAAGTCACGCCTACGCCACATGTTCACGAAAGCAGCTCAGGCTTTCTCGATCCTAGATGAAAATACCACTTACAGGAGACTACCGGGAAGGATACAGCTGCTCGGGTAGACAAATTTGTCTACTAACACAATCGGCATATCTGCAAGCACGAGGCTAGATTTCGAGACCACCAAGCCTTGCAGTAACACAGTACATTTTCTGAAGCAGTATTCATGCTGCAACTGTCGTTATGACTCTCAAAGCGCCAGAGATAAACTCAGCACTTTACGTTTTTTCTCCGTATGTCCGGTAATCCAGAATTGATTACTCGTGGTATGTATGGCGGGGGGCTGCACTCAGCTCCAGAACTGGATTGGCTCCCGGTGGACAGTCATCTTAGCACCATCTAGTTATCCGGCTCAATCGAGTTCATACCTCTCGACATGAAAGCGGTGCGTGTTTGTAGTGTCACCGTACACCCGGGTTCATTCTTCGAGCAAGAGGCACTGACGTCGTGATTCATGTGGGCGATATGAATGCTCGTATAGGTCGTCTCAACTCCTTGAAATCACATCTGTGTGGTCGATTCCAAGTCAATGCTTGTCGCACAAACAACCGACAGCGACCCATCTAGTTGTGAGCTGATCATGAACTGTTTCCGACCAGCAGGAACTCTAGTATAAACGTTGAGATTGCGTAATCTGGAGGACACCAAGTACTACATAACCATAGGCCTAGCACGGTCACCAGCCACTGATTGATAGCCTCAGTTCAAGACTTCCGTTCCTTTTGGGGCACACAATCTGATACCAATCATGCCATGGTGCAAGAACGCTTGACAGTTGGCTTCCTTTTGGGCATACATGTACACAATGCTAACACACACGCGCTGGACGCATCTGATTGCCAAAACCTCTCAGCAACAAACCGATCAGGAAACATGATGACGTCCCCAAACGACGATGCACCTGGTGCACATTCACCTGATTAGAAAAATCCTTAAAAAGTTTGTCCATAGCACTCGAAATGTCAAAGTATAAGGCCGTTTCTCTATGCTGTGCTTCGACATTGAAGTTTCCATTCTAATTTGTCGTCATCTGTGGATTTATACCGAGTTGTATCAGAGTCTGAGCTCTTTAAATCATCATCCGTAAATTCCGCTGAGATGGTTAGACGGTGAAGTTACAATCGGAGCAGACTGTGTTGAAGCTGGTAATCAGGAATCGCTAAAGGTTAAATCATTAGCGCACCAGGGCAGTCTATACTTATTTTCAGCAGTTATATTCTTCGAGCTTATGTATTCAGTAGGCTTGTGATTGATTTACGAACCTCTTTCGGAAGTAGACCATGCTTATTAATTCAGATAAGATAAGCCGGCCAATATGAAAAATATTATGATGTATAGTCATCCATAGTTTTATGGTTAATATGGTCGTTTTAATTGGTTGTTGGTCTGTTCGCAGAGCTCGGCGGTTGGATTGTAAAGGTTTCATTACCAATTGAATTGGACTCGTCGGTGTGGGGTTCAGTGATGATGACGATATTACCTCGATTGGTGATGGAAAGTTTGCAATCCAACTGCCGGACTCCGCGAACAGACCAACAACCAAGCAGCGCACCCAAGCTACCCATATTCCACAACATTGCCAACAATCGTTTAGACGTGGGCTGTTTTCACAGATCGCCGCATACCAATACGGTGGCATGGTTGATCACGCAAAATCTGACAGTAATGAACGAATCTGGAGTTTTCTGAAGTGCCTTTTACGACATGGTAGTTGAGAGAAAGCACGTTTTCATCCTTCAGACGCACTGAGCTTATGCGTTCGAAATTTCTGACGCTTGCATCCATTCTTCCACACTATAGACTTACGTGTAAACTTATGTAAACACCAATATTCCACTAACCTACTTGACAAAGAAACAATACTTCACTATCACAACAAAAAATAAACATTCTTGCGCGATTTCTTCCAGTGATTTTCTCAAAGTTGTAGAACCTGGCGGAACAGATCACAGATCAATGCCGTTGTGAGCATTGCCAGTTGTTCCGGTGGTCGAGTGAGGCGGTTTACTGAGAAATAGTAGAGAATCTTTTACTAAGACCCAGATGATTAAACTGAGCGTGGCACTTCTAGTGGCATTTCAAACTCTGAAACTTTTAGGTGTCATTTCTTGAACCAGAGGCGTCCAGTGTTATCACAAACAAATGAAGACGTGACACAGTACGCAAAAAAGACCTTTATGATGAGAAAAAGACGGTGTTTTTTTAAATGTTTTTGGACTAAGGTGCATACGAGCACTCAAAGAATAACACATCCCGATTCTTCAGTTACTGTAAAGACGGAAAACGCGAATTGGCTCCAGTTCAACGTGCCAAACAGCTGTTGAGGTAGCCGAATCTGCTACATTTCACTGGTTGGTGCATGCTCCCAATCAAGTTACAAGGGATTCTGCTCTCTCACCACAGACATGCCACAAAATGCAAATTTGCTGACCAAATAAACAGCCAACCTGTTACACGTTTGAACTGTACAGCTCTGGCGTCAACCTATCCTACCTAGTGTTGTCACATTTCAGTCGAGTTGGGGTCAGTGTGGACAGTCTCAAGTTTCCACTCACTCTTCAATCGCGCGATCCATGTCACGTGGCCACGTATTGGCTAGCCTCTCTAAGCCGGAATTTTCACCGAAAGGGTAAATTTTACATTTCCTTCGTACTAGTTGTAGATTATTTTAGTGTGAGTTGATTTGGGCATTTTCAATGGCGAATTGGTCCTGTAATTGAAGAACACTATATCCTATCTAAGTGCGAGTTAATCACACGGCTGATCAGCCATCCGTGGCCGAACGGTCAAGTGTTCAAACTACTGGCCAGGAGGTCGCGGGTTCGAGACTCTCCGGAGTTTCGTGAGATGCGCACTGCTGGTGATTCCCAATGAAGATGAAACAGCTGTAAAGTGCCTCTCGGCTTTCCAGTATAAACTGGCTTCACTTACAGGACGAAATCTCTACAAAAACGCTATATCTTGTCTGAGTAACGGTTATTCACGCAACTGATTAGCCGCCTCTGGCCCGAAGGTTAAGTACTCAACCTGCTGGTCGGTGCTCGCGATTTCGAGACTCCCTGGGGTTTCGTGAGATGAACACTGATGATAATTCCTAATAAGGATGAAACAACTGTACAGCCATTGTCAGCTTTCTGGCATAGATTTGCTACATTTTCAGGACGAAACCTCTATGAAAATTCCTTGGCATATTTGATGCGCTTCACACCACTAATGTAGCTTTCAGCACAAAAAATTGCTTATTTTCAGTATCAAGTTGCGAGTTTTCAGGCCATGTTGCGGATGAAAACGAATACGGATCCAATCTTGATCTCCTTGCTTAACTTCCTAAAGCTTCATCTCCATCATTAGAGAGCCTTGCTCAGTTACTTGCGCCGTGCAATGTTACTCACGACCTTTGCCAAAGGTCACCCAGAAGGCATGCAGTCTGTTTGAATGAATTTCCGTTAAATTACTCCACTAACCGGAATGTCATCAATCCTGTTCCCAGTTCTTGCAAACATGCTGTCCTAAAAACAATTCCTTTTAAAGCCTCGTTCCATGACCATCGCGGGTTAGCTCGCAACGAGAACTCATGCCGTATTAGAACAGGAGGGCTGTCCACTGACTTGTCATCTGAAGACTTTTTACAGCCTTAAAAGACTACGCCCCAACAGATCAACGAGTTAGGCTGTCAAAAAATTACACAAATCTCTTTTTGGAACTGAGTTCACGATTCAAGGGGAGCACATAGCATTAAAATCTGTTTCCAATCCGAGAAAGTCTGATGTGATCTTTTGCCGTCGCGACTTGGAGCCAGAGCATTTCACCAGATAAGATATTCATCACTGGGCTGTTAAAAAATCGGGCATGTTGACCGTCATACCCGTCACACATTTCTATCTTACGAGTCGGTTAATGATACAGTGGACTGTTTTTAATTCAGTTCTTGCCAGTGAATTGCTCTGAATTAACACACGGTACCACTCACACCATTCGCCGGGCGTCACCAAGAAAGGTTGGGGTCAAAACATAAAAAGACGCCTCCTGAATTATTCTTCCGGAAACGGTAGGTTATCCGTAACTCACAATGGAGTATTATGCCTTAACGTCAGAGCATTTATTTTTCATACCTTCTGCAACGCTACGCTAGAAACAGACGATGCTCTTGGCATGGCTGAATTCTTGGTGGCCCAACATTGGTTCTGGTATGTACACGCTGAGTTCAGTCTCAGTTTGGTCCCAAGAAAATGCCATCCGCAGAAGGTTGGCAAAGAGTTCGTGCAGAATGTGAGTTATGTAAGTTGGTACCTACTGATTCCTAATTGATTAATAAATGATCCGAATTCATATGGACAAAGCATGCGACTGGCTAACTCTCCGCGACTATAGCTTGAGGGAGGTTTTGAACTGCGGTGATTTGTCAACAACTAACAACGAGTCCCGAACTTCATGGACTAGCTCGCAGAATGGAGATATTTTCCCAGGCTTTCCGGCCCAGGTTCGTTTTTGTCATTTAGTGGCCTCCCTCCACACGAAAGATAGGCAAAAAAAGGGGGGTAGCACCAAACTTTAAGTCCCCGGAGTTGAACGATAAGCTTGCCGGATAAGAACTCATATAAACACCAGGAAGTGATTAAAACTGGGTCTTAGATGCAGTGTGGACAATCGTTAGAGGAGGGTTATTTCACAATCGATGACCAAAATAGCTCACGCTTTATTCTTGAGAAGCCCCTTCCATGTGTTCGCCATGTGTTAGTGAGGTCAGAGGACAATAAACCTGGTCCACACTGGACACCATGTTAGATCCCCTCGAAGGCGATGATGATCTGGGACGAAGAATTCAAGGATCTACAGTCATAGTCAACGGAGTCGAGGCAATCAAATGCTTTTACAAAAGCTCGTTGGATATTCACAATTGGAGTAACATCCTTTATGCGTCATGGGCACCTGATTCGATTGATGCATTAAACAGGTGATTTGACGTAGGCTGTACAGGCTATCTAGAATTCCATCGGGATAATACAGGGTAAACTGTGCCAAATCATCCGACGACGACAGATGCTTTTGAGACGATTTTTGGGAATGGAATGGGTACGTGCTTTAAGGGAGCCGGATTCATAAGTTCTTGTATCTAGCTTAGTGATTTCTTGTGGTTCATTGTCACCACAAAAGCTTTCGCCGAACTTCCTTCGAGTGTCATTCAGACACTTCGCCGATCATGGGAGAGTACCTTTAAAGTGACCACTGCTTTGAGACTTTGATATCCATTTGGAGGGGGCTAGCGCTGAAACTTCAAGATTTTAGGTCATCTGTAAAAGGTGGGCGTAGGCTTGGAAAAGCATCCGGAAGGTCGTTGACGTAGATCAGAAACAGGACCGGTCCTAAGATGAAATCTTGCGAAACTTCAATGGTGATCCAATTTTTACACACAGTGCTCTACTTGAAAAAAAAGCCTCAATCCAGCGTGAAATTTTTAACTAAACATGATAGGCCTTGAGTTTGTGGAGCAGTAGAACATGTAGAAATCAGTCATCGCATTTTGGGAAATCGAAAAATATGACGTTCGATATGACTCTACTGGTTGTTGTTTCCCTTAAACTAGCTATAGACATGAACATGTTCCTCATGCGAGAACGGTTTTGGAGGCATTCATATCGTGCTCGTGATATCATGCTTCAGAATGTTTTCCAAGAGTTGCATGCCATGCCAGTGAAGCTAATAGGCCCTTAGCGACCGGACAATAAGCGGTCGACAGGTCCGCAGATTGACATGATGATCGCTTCCTTTCTAGCAATGGGAAGGTCACTTTCAACGAGCGATTGAAAGAACACCGAGTGGAAACGCTTTGCCATGCTAAGCATTGTTTCGTTCAAGCTCCTTAGATGGGTTTTGTTTAGCCGCAACGCACTGAAAGGCTTTTTTTCGCGTGTGATTAACGCACACACACTGCTTCATAAAGAGAGGTCTGAATGGAGGCTGTTTGCACTTCCAGGTTGCCAGATTTGAATATGGTGAAGTCTCTGAGGGAGGATACAAGCCCGTATTGTGCCCTTTGCAGGCTACGGATGAAATCATTTTATCGCTCGTTGGTTTTCTGCTTCTGCCCACCGCTTCACAGGTAAATCTCTTGACGAAGGCTTATGAACCTTAGATGCAAACATCACTATACTTACCCTCAATGTAATTCCTCGAACAGAAAAAAGCCGAGAATTTCGCATAACTTTGAAGAGCGCCATTACCGGACCTCTAAGAGCAGGGAACAAGGGTTAAAATTTTCCTTCTGAAGTGAAGAAAGGCTCCTCGCCGTACTAAACGCGAATACGTTGTGGAACTCTTCAGAGACGTTTTTTTTTGCATTCCAGTTTGGAATTATCAAAATACGTAGGTGTGGCCTGTTACTGAGTTAACTGTTTAGCCCTCTTGTTAGGAAATAGTGGCCAGCACCGGCCACCCGTAACGAACTTATATCAGCCGTTGTTTTACTCGCATAATGCTAACCAGCTATACTTTGACAACTCACTTCGGTACAACAAATTTCCTGTTCTTTTTCACTTTAATGATGTTTTCGCAAGCAGAGGCAACAAAAAGCCGAGTCCAATAGTTTTTGAATCATTGCAAATTAACTAGATCGATTAAATGAATCTCAAGGTCGTTTCAGCCATTTCTGTGTGGTAACTATCAATAGGTGAACTTGACCGGTTTCACCTTGTGTGTTTTTATGGTAGAATTCTTGTGCTATTTCCGCAAGCTTCAATACAATAGTTCGTCTTTTATTCTGAGTTTCTATTCCGGTCCAATTAAGAATCAGTGACGTGAATATTACAGAGGAGGCGTATCAGCGGTTTCTTCTGTGCCCGAAACCCCATGTAACAACTCTCCCAGCTTGTGGGTATGTGCACACGGGAACGAATGGCCTAAACCTATACAGAATATTTTTTATTTTTTTTTAAAATTAGGAACTGATGCACTTTTGCCGCGGGGTTGAAGAAACGTCCTTTGCGCACGAGGAATTTTCCTAGCTACTGACCTTTATTAGTTCTACACTCCTATCTGAAATCAAACTACTGCGAAACCAACAAAGGGTGGTTCTTTGGGATTTGAGCTGCACACTAGTTACTTTTATGGTAAAAATTGAGTGCCATTTTCGTGATGACGCCGTCATCTCAGCCTTTGATGGCGCCCGATAGACAAACACAAGCGCCTATTTCTCTTTTTAACTACCTCGGGGACAGGAAAACCTGGCTAACGAAGCATACAAAGTCCAAAATGCTCACTGCGAGCGTGAATAACAACTTTGTGAATCACAGGGATGCATGGTGTTCTTATTGTGAGCGTCCAGAAGCAATAAGCTTTTAGTCCTGAAAGGCATTTTCCGAAGATTCAACTTACACGGGCGCAGATGAATTCTTGTGGGGCTCATAGTAGCATTATTTCAGTGAGATTCGCTTAAACCTGCTTTGGTACACGTCTAAGCTTCACTGTGTTGAACAATGATATGTGGCTCACACACAGTCCGTCATCCTGATTGTCTAACGTATGTGCCAGCAAGAAATTGAGTCCTTCTAGATAGACTTCACCCAGAGCCGAGTTAGAAAAGGCACAGAAGGATATTCTGCATAAATTATGGATAAATGAGTGATGAAACAGGCGGAAAATGGTCCGCCACAATTTGCTGAGTATCTCGAGGGAGAAGCGTACAATTTATTAGTCCACAAATGTACCAGAGGTCAAAGTAAAACACCCACTGCAAACTGTCCACGTGCCTTAGAGTACCCTTCTCCGATACCGCATACTTTACCTTACCTCCTCAGTCGATCGATTTGTTACTACTTTCAGTTGGGAGGGGAGGGGGTAGAAGGAACACAAAATTTGTTGTTTTCAGTTAACATATCCGCCCACCCTAAAATGTTTATACCACATAACTCCAATGAACAACAGCCTGATAATTTCAATGTTTAGTGGAAGTTTCGGCTGGAAATCGCCCTCACTCGAAATTCTGAACGCAAATAAACAAGTTGTGTCCACACTCGGAAGTTATTTTAGAACTGTGAAGGGTGTCATATGATGTTATGAAAATGTCCAAGACTGTTTACAGATTTCTTGGAATGAATCAAAAAGAATCAAGTGTGCTGTCTGCGCTAAGGCCATAACCAGGGATAACTATCGAATTGAGAACTGACACACTTGCTGCCGTTAACTTTTATACGCAGAACGCAACTTATCCTCGGGGTAGGATCTCTCTTTTGTGTTTTCTTTCCAAAGCATTAATTAGATGACTGCTCAAGGTTTATCTTTTCAGAAGCCACCAGTTACAACATCTTAGTCTAAGAGATGCATTGCAAATTTACAAAAATTCAGTGCAAATTCTGACAGCCTCAGCAACGTTTTATGTAGTACTGATCCTACACTGTCGGAACTGTATACGGGTGATACTTCCAGCAAACCAGTGTTATCATGGCACAAACCCTTCCCCTACATGTGTGTATATTATAGACACCGAAACAAGGTAGGCTATGCTCACAAAAGCACATACCCTACCGACAGTCTGAGGTTAAAACGCAATTTTTAAAAGCAGGCTTTACAACTGTCTTGCTGGAGAAGGACAATCCCTGTGTGGTGCAAAGGTCTGCATCCCGACGTGTAAACAGTAACAGAACGACCAAACTAGTCCTTATTCTGCCACTACAGTTGACAGACATACTGAAAGATGGTCGAGTGATGCTGTGGGTTTGCTCGCCCAAATGGACAGATAGACATAGAATTGGTGATTGGAAACAGAAAATTCCAATTACTAGTTACTTCCGTCCATTGGTTCAATGCACATCAATCACTAAGCTATGCTTCACTAGCGACATGTTACCAATGTGATCTGCCGGGTCCCAGAGTTCCAGTTAGGCATGACAACCTCTTCTTATTCGAAAAATCTGCTCATGTTCCACAATAATTAGACAGTTGTTCATATTGCGAGGAGTATTGCCCCCATAAGAAATTACGCATTGAGTCCTGAGGAGTTTTCTGCTTGTTGTGTGACATCCAGTGATAAAATTCCCAGTCCCTTTAAAATATTTTCTTCATGTGTTCAGTGCACTTTGGCAGTCTGTTTATTGGATTTGAACTAGTGTATGCTTAGGATCCTCAAATCTCCTCCGTGTCAAATGTTAATTCACTGAATTGCGTGAAGGTATATCAATATATCCTTACATTTAAGCAAAAAACGCCACTTCAGACAAAGATTGTGAATTAGACTTTGAACTTAACTATATATTCCTGCATGGATGTGAGATACTTCATTGGGAAATGCGTAAAACTCGATGATGTTCCAATGATATTTCCGCATTAACTGTCGAGGCTTGTTGCGGCGTGGTTTCCTCAGCTTCGTACAACTTCATTATAAGGGACCTTTATTGAAGCACTGAACCAAGGAACACCGTCAGTCTGAGACTGAGAAAGGGGTTTATAACAAGTGTTTCACGTGCGATTCCTTGGCAAAGGACTTTTAGTGAAGGCACAAATGTCTTTATCTTTTTTCATACTGTCCGACTCTGTACATCACACCAGTGTAATAGGGAAAAATCAAGGTTTTTCGATGTGACTCCTTTCAAATTATCAGAGCCACTGAGGCCGGGAAAGTGGAATTCTTCACTCGAGCAGCCAGCTAATACGCGACCACCTGGTGTGGTTTCAGTAATTGAAAGATGAGTGGTGCCATATATTTTTAAAGTGCGAGGTGAGGATGAAGGAGGTATACAGCTTTCTAGGCTTTTCCGAATAGATTAGCTCCACTTGCAGGACGAAATCTCCATTGAAAGTTGTCAAATTTCTTTATACTACACTAGAAATTGGAGATGCCCAAATCACTGCTCTTGGACACTGAGAGCCCGGACTATGAAAAAAAGGGGAAGTCAATTGTTTGGTTAGACGTTGGCAAGTTTCAAGTTTCTGTTATTCATCCAACTAACGGTAAAGATAATGAGTTCAAAATCAGTGTTTGGTCGAATTGTAACAGGACTGTGCGAATTCTTTTTTCATTTCGTCTTTTATCAAAGTAGCAACACGACAAAATGACAGACTGATTTACTGATCGAGAACGGCGTTTTTGTTACACAGGGTTACGTTATATTCAATTTTTGGCGCTTTACGGTCAGTGAAGGTGGTGGATTTAGATGGGCTTTTTGGATGTGTTACAAGTATCCCAAGGGGCGTGGTCACACAATACATTCAATCTTAGACTTATCGATTAAAAAGCATAGCCCCAAGAACCTGTCAATTCTAAACAGGTCAGCTAGATCCCGTTGAATCCAGACATGTGAAGACTGTAAAATGTGGTAAGACTGTATGTAAGACAAATAACTACATCCAACTTTGCGATATTTTTTGAAGGTTCGAGGACTTAAATCTAATGGTAAAACAATAATGTGTTAACGTTTTGGCTAATTTGGGATGACTACAGTGACGATGGGTTGCTATCAAACCTGATCTTTCAAAAATTAGTCTCCAGAGAGCTCTAGAGCTCCGTTCTTTTCGTTCGGGTTTTTTTTGGTAGATCAGTTGCAGTTATATGGGTGAGGTACTCACAACTCAGTGACTCTTTGTAGATCTTTGCGTTCCTGTAATTTGACATTTCATGGTTGAATATGTACTGACCTGATGACGAGATACCGAAAACATTATTGATCTTCACTGTGTTCTTTGTCAGCCATCCAGTGTGATGCCGTTTTTCCCACGTTACCTCTTCACTATCGCTAAGCAGTTACCTACACACAAATACCACAATATATCAGTCGGTTATAGGTGACAGCGATAGAATATCCACGTCGAAATCCCTCCAGTGTCTTCTACCTG
>NW_008751698.1:1559933-1636533 GCF_000715545.1 Opisthorchis viverrini | reverse complement strand
TCATGTATTCCGGTCGGGTAGGAGGAGAGGCGGGTACGTCTAGAACAAACAGCGGCTAAGTAAAACACAACGAAAGCTAACATGAACCGGTTTGTGTAAGCTTGTTCGTGATTAACGGTTTTTAGGGTCGAAACACTATTCAGCCACACACAGTTGCAACGGGTGCCCAGAGGTTTGCGGCTAGCTGGGACCGTCGAATGTGAACGTGCCTTTCTCCTTTATCCAACCCACGACTACTTCATGTTTATGTACGTGTCAGGTAGCACACAGAAAGACGTTACTCCGTTCCGTCAGAATCAATGACAATAGCCAGCGAAAGTCATCCATCTATCTACCTATTGATTTAGCAAACACGGTAGGCTGTTTGTCGGTACGAGTAAGCTGAGTTATTTCGTATGTGCATCGGTAGCTGGCCTAAGACACAAGCCGTGTCGTTGCTGAATTTCTTCATCGACGGAGACTGGTTACACAAGAAGTTAAAACGGTTGCTGAAGTTGCTGATTTACCCATGATGTTTATTATTATCCCTACGTTGGACGACAACAACAACCACGGTTTGTACTTTTCATCCGGAACAAAGGGCTGGCAAACCCTAATGAGAGTACAGCAGCTAAAACAATCCTAAGTAAACCAATATAGGTTACAAGTATCTCTAGAGATGGAGGGAGGAATTCGCTGTCGATGCTCTCCCTACATGAGGTTAACATCATCATTATGGCAACGTGAACTACCTGCATGGAAGCGATTAGAAGCAACCGATAAGAACTCCTGTAAGCGAGCCATTCACCTTAACTAAGACCATAACTTACCTTTATATAACTGCGCTCGTCTTGTTTTGCAGAAACCACGTTTGACGTGTGCAAAATGTAGCCTTTCTAGAGATGGTTCGCAGCACCAACTTGATTTACTGGTTGAGTCTGTAACTGTGTTAGGCTTCTCACATTAATGTGGAATTAATCTTGTTATCTGCTCCGTGCAAGATACTAGTAACTCAGGTGAACCGAAGGTGGGTACCACAGGTCTGCGAAACAAAATAATCTCATGTAGTGGCCGAATGCATATCGGATTACGGACACGTTGATCATGAGGCATATTTCGGTCCCTGCTGTGGTCGTATTGTACTCGTAAGGATCATACATAAGGCATCAGGGAAGTCTATCGAAATCTTTAAGTTCAGCGGTCTAGATGTGGTTATCCACCACCATAGAGATGGGAGATATAAGGAAGTGAGTCAATAACCTGGTGGTCGTTGGAACCGGGCCAAAGAGACCGGCTGTTTGAAGCAAGGTTTTCTACTTTCTTTATGATCTTTCCAAGGCCATATTAATTCATCAACATTGCGGGCTGTGGATTCTGTTTTTCGTATTTTAACTTCATTAATAATGGTTCAGCATCAGCTGACCAGCTTCCGAATACCGAAACTATAGTGAAGATGGTTTTTTGACGGGAACAACTATGAAGCACTATGAAGCACAAAATAATTCATTCCTTATGTTTTCGCATTGCTATGTAAGGACATAAAACACCAAATAGCGCAAAATCGTCGTTATCAAAACTGAAGTAAAATGCCGAAGATAACTTGGGGAAATCAGTGATTTTTTGGCGATTTAGTTACAAGGTACATTCTATCTAATTACAGGAGTATGCCCGAATTTCCACGTACATCGTGGGGGCGAAATTTCTCATGAGCTAAAATTTACCTTGTTTCAGCCTTTTTCAAAGTTTCCAATTGTCGTTCATTTTATTACAGTAAATTAAATGAAAGGAATTACAAGGTAAAATTATAGTTCCTTCTCAAACTCAATGGTAAGTGAGGGCGGAACACGCATAGCTTTCGGCCATTTGAAGACGACTTGTCGACATGTTTTGGGTCGAGAAATACGAGCCACTCTGAAGTTTTCTTTAAGGTAACTGCTCACAAGATTGTCGAAAACTCTTCAATACGACTTTGGGCTGATTCAGTAAGGACAGTCCCAGAGTTACCATCAGCCTTGTGTTATATTTGAACCCAAATTATACGGTGTACACGAACTACATTAATTTTCACGCCAATTCGCTTTCAACGGGAGGCCCAACTGAATCTAAGCTTAATCAGCTGCGTGCCATAAAAGAGAGTTTTACTTGTGTCTCCCGATAAAGTCAAACTCATGTGCAAATGAGTTTATTTCTGAGAGACCATGTATTGGTTTGAGTGTTCAAGCCTCCAATGCTTGACAGCTTTTTCTACGCAGCATGTTGTAGTGAGTTACCAGTGAAGCTTTGCAACTGCCTATAGATGAAACGATACTTTCCAAGGGGCTTTAGGCGTACAAAGGCACTTCAGAGAAAACAAAAGCGGTGCTGAATGAATCAGCTATAGGATAAGCACAAAACCAAACTTGCTGGATATCTCCGCTCATGTGTTTTGATGAGATTTCTCGACTGTTCTACAACAACTGTCACCGGCAATTTCGTAATATCCAATCAGCGAAGAGTCATTTTTACCGGAGTATTGAATTATTCTATCTTCAGAAGGTATTAAGAACTAGAGCTGCGGCTCTGCTGGTCTAACTAGTTATGTGTCCAGTGGTGCAAAGTCTTACGGAAACGAAATTTATGAAAGAGTTTGAGTCATGGTAAATGTTGGTTCATTAAAACCGTTCATTTTCCGGTGGGGTGGATATATCCATGTAGCTTAGTTGTGAAAACCCCAGTTTACTTAACTGTCATTATCAGCAGCTGACAACTTGGCTTGAGAAAGTGCAACTCAAGAATTATGAGATAAACAGTAGCAGTAGAAAGGTGTTCTTTTAGGAGTCTACACGACTGCAGAAAGTCCCTCATTTTCTTCCGAGGCTACCAGTTTCCATTCAGTAGTACGAAAGATCCCATTGAAACATGCAACTTCTCCTGTGACCTGATCACGTGATTTCAAAATCGGGTAAGTTTGTTGCTACACTTTAAATCTGTTCTTAGACAGGCGTGGTTGTCATATTGTCTAGATCGGAAACAAGTCGGGGCGTGACCACTTCATGGTTTCGGCTTAAAACCAATGAATGATTTTCACTTAGTGGTGCTCCTCCAAATTTTCGCCCAAATGACACATCAGACCAGCTGAATACTCAGCTACACCGGTCCATTCACAAACTTACCAGGTGAATTTGGGGAAGCTTGCTGTTCTTTTCGGGGAGGTTGTCGTTAGCCATACAAACCCTATCTTGTTGCCCTTGCTCAAGTTTGCCTTATGAAGAAGTGCCTACTATTCAGGAGTGAGGATTTTCGCCGTACGCCTGGTGTGATTTTTCCAGCTCACGAGCATAGCGCTGATCATTGAAGGATAACTGTCAGCACTTGGTCTGGTTACCATTTCTTCGCTTTAGGATCTATTCCTTATGTCACTGTTCAATACTTGCGACAGGAAGACTGCTCCGTTATCTCTGTCACTTGATACGTCCTCCAATAGAACAACTGATTTTAAAGAAAAAGGTGTACTACATATCTCCACCTTTTTGTGTTTACAACAGCCGGATGTAAAGTCGGTGTTCCCGCTGCCAATACCGCCTCGATTTATCTTCTCACTTCGGTCATCTTTAAGGTAGTGGGAAGTCTGTCATATTTGTCCTCAGACAAATTGAATTATGACTTTTCTTTTGAATTTTTGTAATTGAAATTTTCGTTTCAAATTTTCATGCAATAATTTCTAGACGTAACTAATCTTCCTGAATAATCTCTTTTGAAGAATTTATCATTCCCCTAGTCAATAAACTCATTCCCATGGAGACCACAAAACCCCTTTTAAAATCACATTGTTCCAGTCTTGTAAAACCTGGCTTGAAATTGATAGTGTGATGGACCATTATCACATCCAAACAGACCGCTCTGTGTGTCCCTGGCGAGTGACTCCCCTTTCTGACAAAGATCAAAATACAAATGTTTTTCGCGTTCGCCCGTATTGAGGAACGAGATAAACATATAATACTTGCCTGAAACCTACGTCTGTCAACAACAAGGTCAGGATTTCCAAGAGAAATTTTCGGCTAATTGAAATTGAAATACCACGATGCCACTTAGAAACGGACCACCCAGAGAGATGGCCTGAAGAAGACACACCAGCCTTCTCCATCGTACACGATTCTTTAGCCAGACCGAATTCCATTTTGGTAGCCAACTGGGCCGTGGAAACCTGATAAGTTACATATAAACGAAAAATCGAATATGATGTGGGAAGCACGACATATTTCTCTCGTTCATCGAAAACACTCGAGGTTTTGTGTGGTCAAGTGGTTCACACACTCATCGGCGGTTAGCGCTAGGTGCATGAGAATAGCACCCCTCATTTGTTACATAATAAACGAGCTAGAACCGAGATTGTTACAGAACCCCTCAACAAAGTAATGCAATAAAGACCCCTGGAGAATACAACGCATCACTTCCTGTGAAGCACAGTTTAGTCTACAAGGTCGTGTGAATACTTTGAATGGTTATTTCACCACTGTAAGACCAGTTATCGAAGGAGACCATCTTTAGTGAGTATCTACGGGCAGTCTTTAGAGTAGAAACAACTTTGCTTAACCTCCTTGTCCTAGAAAAATCACTTAAATCGATAAACCAAAAATGGTCTCTTCCAAAGGTATGTTTCTTTTATAGATTCCAATTTGCGTCTGTCCACGCCCAAAAGATTACCTAACAGAGTCAACATGAAATTTCCGCTTGCTGCCATTGGTTATTTTCTGAAGAGAGGGCTGAAATACGCTTCACAGGTCAAACAAAATTGTCGCCAGCATAACATCAGCGTTCAACACTGATGCTTCACTGCCTTACAACCATGAACAGAGATGAACAATTTAGATGAAAAAGGCGCGATTTCGTCCTTCGGAGATTGTCATAACACGGAACAATAAACCACTGACTGACGATGTCCCGTCAAGCGCATTTTAAATAATTGCCGCTGGGAAGCCTCGAGAGGAAATCTCTCACTGGACAGAGCACCAACGGCGGGGTTAACATGTATGCAATGAGGCAGTGCGCAAGTTTGATGCTACTTCTATAGAAGTAAGATACCACACTGCGGCAATAGAAACTCGATCTTTCTACTAATACTGTAGTCAGCTTTGACCGAGCGCCTGAGCGGGAACCTGTCATGATGCAATCATTCGACTGTGCCTCTCACTCAAATCAACAAATCGAGTAGTCTACGCTGCAGTGGAAACTACGAAGCTATGTTGAGTCAGCCCAGCATAGTCACGAAATAAGTCGGTTCATTTGTTAATTTCACGCCTTGTTTGCATGAACGCAATGAACGGATGGTTCAGTAGGTGGCCGTGGAGCTATTTGCCGGTCTTGGCGGTCGGTTTGTCAGCATTCATGAATAAGCTTACTGTAGCACACTAAAGTGATATCCCCTGAAAGTTATGTCAGCTGTTCTTTTTTCCACATCGAAGAACTGCTCATTTATTATGCCACCTGCTCCTACAGCACGCACCACTAATTCCATCGGGAAACATTCCGAACGGTAGTTATCATAATTGGTAGACTTGTGTCCTGTTGAGAATCGAATGAGTCGCTTACTTCACATTTAGTTTCCTAGCACCGGAATTTGAAAACTACGCTACATATTAATAGAACATCCGAGTATCCGAGTATACTTCAGTGATACAGTATCTGTTCAAATTTGCCCACCAAATACAGCACCAATAATACTTTCATCTGTTTATTGACAAATGAGCGCAATTCCAATCGATTGTTTCAGATAACGGAAGGTGTCAATAAGCCAGTTCTGCACAGCTTCATTCCCCTCTGTTACGACCCTCGGGGAGGTGGCTGTGATGTGGGGGAAACGGCTTAAAACTGCTAAGGCTTTTCACAACAGCCAAGTCGTGTGGAAACGGTCAGTCAGAGTAAACGCGTTAGGTTCATTGAGCACTGTACTAAAAAGGATCCTTTTTCCAAAATTATGTAGCCTCATGTATGTAATCCTATGTTTGTAAGCCACCATAGATGGGTGTATAAGGATAACCAGATCCTATAAAGGAACTGAGTTCTTCTTAAGGGTAATTGTGGATTGATTCTGTGGGTAATGATCAACAAGTTTAAATGCGTGAATATCCAAAGTTGGTCAGTCTTTTGAACGATGGACGTTACTTGATCGAATTACGCTGAACGCACATCTCCTCAATCGGTACATTAGAATGGTTGTCCTGGCATTTACAGATAATGACCGGTGAGTCCCAGTAAATTGGTTGTAGTTTGTGAATTACCGGCATTTAAGTTTCATCCTTGAATTATCATTGTATGCGAGGTCCACAACTAGCCCTTAAAAATGGATACGTTATGTACCGGAGAGAAGTGATGTTTAGCCGAACAGTGACAATCGGGATACCACTGGTCAACCAGCGGAACCAACCATATTGCTCACTTTCGTGGTCTACACATTTCCACACCAGAGCTTTTTGGCATTTTTTATTAATTTACCCTGATAATTTACCCTGATAAAATGACGAAGATATGTTGATAAACAATGATAAACAACGCACCCAATAATGAATTAAGGAGCCTGTATACACTCCCCCTTCCCATATAGGTAACAGAGCTTTTGAAATACTTTCGTGTCGGCTGAATAGTCGCAAATGAGAACTGATTTTAACCGCTGCTGGCTCTTCAGAGTTCACGACTTACCTAAGTTGATATATCTGTTCGCGAGTTTCCCATGAACACTCCGAGACGCATAACACAGTGGCTTCCCTTAAGGCTTGCTGAAAACCTGTCATGTGTTCTGATGAGCCGAGCCTTTTACCACCTACTTGGTCGCTCTTGGCCACCGGATCAATCAGGCCTCAATGTTTGGTGTGATCTATCAAAAGTCTCCAGACCACTCTAGGACCATCCAAAAATGTATATGCAGCAGTCGAAGTGATTGTAATTCGAGTATAGCAACCGACTCTTTTTCACTAGGGTCATCCCGTGGAGGCGTTGGACTTGCCTTACCCACCGAGGAGCCATAGATGGATAGAATGCAACTTTTAGACTACAAAACACAGAAGCGTGAGATAAGCGGTGTAGAGAACGAATTGACTGAACCTGCGGACACAATAGCAACAGAAAGTCCTCACCCAAAACAGATGAACAGAGTAATTCCCGAAAATTTTGTTGGTGAAAAACTATGAGAGAAGCGCTGGTAACAGTTTTAGTTGGTCAGTCATCTTATGGCAAAGACTCAAATCTTCTTGGAACAATACTTGTTGATTAGTAGCGAAACTAACGTGAACATGATGCATAATTGTCCAAATAGGCAAGTGTCACTGGACGTGGTTCAAATCAACATTCCAAGTATGGGATGCACCATAGGTTTAGAATGTTCATTTGTCCACACCTCACTTGAAACCTACTGGTCGCTAGTTTGTAGTCCAAAAAATATCCCCTCGTTTGGTAGTCCAAAAAAAAAATGTATCCCCTCGAATCTTCAACATTGACTAGGAAAAGTCACACCAAGATGGTTCGTTAAACAGGCGTCGACTCGTGATTGAAGTCCCAACTTATCGGCAATTCGTCCGCAGTACACAACCAGGTTGGAATAACCGAGTTGATTTTGCGTCATTACGGAAAACTCATTTTGTCTCAGTGGATGCTCATATGGCTGCATGTGTATTTTGTGAGGGTGTGGTAGTCGAGGACATTGTGACAAACAAATTGGTGAACAGCTGTCTGCCAGTAATTGGATAAGAAGATTCCGTCTCTCTTCCTGTTAGCAGGGTTCCAAAACTATTTTTTCAGCAAGGTAACCAAATTCCAATTCAGTTCAAGTGATTAGAACCTGTCCAAGTTAAGCTGCTATAGAAGGGAGTGTTGGCAGTTACGGTTTTTTAGTTCGCGGTCAAGTTGTTCTTTCAGTTTGGTAGTTTTTCTGAAGATGATTCGTCGCAAGTCGCGGTGATATCATCAGTGAATTGCCGTGAAACGGGGTGGACTCTTGTGCGTGCGAATTTACGCACCATCTGATGCGTTTGTCTGATACTAGATGGTATTTGCATCATCCGAGTCATTTTGTTTTCTTGTGATCCTAGAGGTGCATAGATTGTGTTTATTTTGACGTGTCGGTTGATTGAGTTAACCATGAAGTACGACACTTCCGGAAATTCCAAATGTACCTTCATCTCTCCCACACTGAAAGCCTGCCCCCCTAACCGCCAGTGCGGAGATCAAAGGATCTGGAGCATGCCTTCTTGTGACGGTCATATGGTTGTTGATCCGTGTAGATCGTTTCCTTCGGGTTCGTTCGCTGTAGTGCCTGTTGCATTCATTGCACTTTATCTGGCAAATAACACTGTTTTGAGTGTCTTGTTTGATTCCGCCCTCTTATTTTGAAGTCAACATTCTACGGGTGTTACTCGGCTTCTGAGCTACTGAAATTCCATGGGGTTAAATTATTCTTGCTGTCAGCTCAAATAAGTCTTTCATATAGAGGAGGACTATTCGTCTTACTGTCTGGTCACTCCAGGAGCTGGTCGACACTTGACCACGTGATGTGAACTCTCTGACTGAACGATGAGTGGCGCCATATCCAGTCTAAGTGTGAGTCAATCACACAGCTGATCAGCTTCGCGTGGCCCAATTGTTAAGCATTCAAACTGCTAGCTAGGGTACTGAGAGACCGAAACTCACTAGAGTTTCGTGCGATATGGTTTGCTGATTATTCCCAATAAAGCTGTTTGTATAGTCGTCTATCGAATTCGAAGTATGTGATCAGAATCATGTGTATGATGTCGCTCACGTCGTCTCAATGCACAACTGTGCTTCACTTCGCCATAATGCACTGGCTGGTGGTGAACCTTTTGCATCCGAATCGCCAATTTCAGTGAACAAGTCTGCGACCAACTTTCGCTGGATCCCAGGTTTAGATTGGTGGGCTGCGAATAGCTCTCCAATTCTTGATGCATAATTTTGAAGTGGAGGAGTCTTTTCGATTGGTTAGCTGACAGCCTCACTCAATGAAGTGGAAGATCTCGCGTTAGATTTCCCTTCCAATCATTTATCTTTTCGTTTAGACGTATTAAGTGCTGCAGGGCGGTCCTGTTCAAGCTTGGACTACCGAAAAAAAGCTAGAGCTGTGATGGGCCCTCTATTTAGTCACGCCTTGGCTGATATTTCCATTAGCGAGCTCAAACAAGAGGTTTTCAGACAGTATAGAACGCTGACAACCTTTTTAAACAAAAGCTGATGAATTTTCATTATCCTAAACCCCTCCAACATTCCAACCTTTTTAAACAAAAGCTGATGAATTTTCATTATCCTAAACCCCTACCAACATTCCAGAATCTTTAACGGTTCTCAACACTGCCTAGCTAGTACAGAGCTTTACCGGGAATTCAATGACAACTTCCAGTTCTTGGATTTGGCATTAACAACAGGCCCGACATCAAAGAGGGATTCACGGAAAACTTACAAGATCAGGCTGCTATAAGAAATTTCACAGCTTCGCTGAACTGAACACTACCTGGAAAAAAATTAACAGGTATGGTTCCCCGCAATATTTCGTACGGAGCTAGTTGAGCTAACATCCAATGGCAAAAGAAGCCCATCAGTCACAGGAGCTCATATATTGAGCCACGACTTACAAGCGACACGGCTTCAGAAACAATGATATGTCAACCGACCGCCTTTTTGAGTTCAACGTTTAACTCAGTACAGCTGAGGATACTCTTGGGAAGTAAGACTTCTCAATACAGATCTGAAGGATGACGTGAAGGTGAACAATTCTGCTGCAATTGTAATATTTGCTTGATTGCGAATGTTCTACATACGATGTGGGTCGAAAGACTCGGTCGTTATGCCGGCGGATCAAGTGGCATTTCCGATGGATTGGAAAATCCTCCATCAAGCCTTACCTTTTAAGGGAAGTCACTTTATGCCGACTACTGGTTGAAGGCCAAATTTTTCGATCTGTTGAGAGATTCGAACATCCAAACACTTAACAAGCGCTATCGATGGTCACCTGACTGATACAGACGACCGGAGCGATTCAGCCAAATCTAATCTATGGAGTACCGCAAAACTGCCTCTTCGTCAAAGAATGCTAAAAACAGCTGAAGCAATGGCCAGTCGGATGGATGATCACTAAATCTTCCAACAAAAGATTTACCAGTATGCTCTTGCATTGTCATGCTTCATCCATCAACAACTCCTCCATTGATTAGACAGAGCTGTTGTTTTTTGTGTCAACGTAAAGACATTATTGTAGAGTATTTTAAGCTACTTTTATATTTGATCACCGTAATTTGCTGACAGAAAAGGACAGAAAATTGTTTTTCGCCAACCTGAATGCGTCCCGATTTATATGGTAATATTCAGTCATCCCAAGGTTTTAACGCTGTTGGCCTCGTGTGAAATACTAAAGCGAAGCATGAGTATCACTTCATAGCAATACCACGTCCTCTTTCGTTCTTCTATCTCAGAGTACACTCCGTTTATGCTTGAGTACACAGATGAATAAGAAGCCTCAAGTTAAGGGCCTTGCCAAGAGAGGACAGAGTGCTTGGCAGCAACAGTTATTAGGTGCTATAACTTACAGAGTCACAGTCGAAGGGATGCTCAAATTGATTGATGCAAAGAAACCGGGGTATAATTTTGACAGTAACCACATGAATGTTGTTTCTTAGATGAACGAAAGCGGTAATATCATGCTTCAATGGAACCAGTGGGTGATCGAAATGCTACAACTCCATTGAGAAATATTTACGGTCAAACGAAAACGGTCCAGACGAAAACGCATAGTGTCTTCCACGAAGTAACTGAGGAATTCTGAGAGAGAAAACGAATTGATTGTTCAGTTGCCTGCCTGTGTACGGTACATAACATATATCTAGGTCTATGTGTGCAAGACTGAAAGACTGCTAAGTTTTTACCGGAAAAGTTCCACAATTCAATGTGTTCTATAATAGCCAAACTCTTTAAAGTGTTTCGATCCAAAGGCTTTTGTAAAGTGTTGATGACTAATCGGATAAAACGAACAAACTTGGAATCGAGCAAGTTCATCGTTTATATTTTTCAGCACAATGGATTTCCTCTAAGGAAGTTTAACCTGTGGAACAAAAGCTCAGCGTTATTCAGTGGAGAACCTCAGATTGAGAACATTGCCATGGTTTTATGTGTAATTATTGGTTAAAGTTTACTAATCTTCTGATAATTGTCGACTAAATGATTGGATCAGGGGACCAAGCAACTGTAGAGCATTCCCATCTTTGTATGGATCTGCATGATAAAAATGTGTTCTCTATTTTTTGAACTAAAACACTGCAGATTAGCCTAACTGTAGCTCCAGTTTGGCGAACAGATTCCTTATGAATGCTGTTCTCAGCTACAAATGTCCATTTTCGCGTTCCAGATGTCAGGAATCTGGGTTCTTCCGAACCATCGCTTGGCATTTTTGACAGCTGATTGAAAGGTTGGGAAACAAATGTCCCTCATTTACCTACAGGCATGCGTGGTCTTGCGAACTCAGTTGAGAAAAACGGCTAACGGGCCAGAGCTCACAGGGTCAGTTGGTAGGAAGTTCGAGCCGCTCCCCAAAGTTCATGGGATAAGTAGTCAGGTATCACAACTCTCAGAATTTGAACGAACTCCAAGGAGAAGCTTAAAATTCGCATCCGAGCTTACTATGGTTTCTAAGTTTGTCTTATTTACGTTTAGTCAGAGAGATTAGAGTGGGTTAAAGATGAAGCTGTAGCTCACAGGGTCAGTTGGTAGGAAGTTCGAGCCGCTCCCCAAAGTTCATGGGATAAGTAGTCAGGTATCACAACTCTCAGAATTTGAACGAACTCCAAGGAGAAGCTTAAAATTCGCATCCGAGCTTACTATGGTTTCTAAGTTTGTCTTATTTACGTTTAGTCAGAGAGATTAGAGTGGGTTAAAGATGAAGCTGTGTTTAGGCTGTTGTTCTACTGCTTTTTTTTACCAACAACTTCGGTTTTATTTTTAATAAGGACATTATTGTCTCCTTTTCTCCTATTAAAGTTAAATACAAAGCCATTATGACAACAATGGTTGAAACAAAAAGTGAGAATGGTTGTTGCGGTATGCAAGTGTCTTACAATTCGGTGAATACAGCGGAGTTTATCACAGGATCTAAGCAATCCGAATGACCCTTTACGGACTCTCTGTCTGGGCCACCGCGGTAAATCCCATCTCACTAGGTTCTGTCAGAGAAACAGTTGTTCCTCGGAGGAACCGACACCCTGTCGCACGTATGTGAGGTAGACAGCCATGCGGTTGTAATTCCTTGACGGCTATTACTGGAAGAGTCGTCAGACAACGTGGATTCAGATGCTGCTGCCTTGGTGTGGTCTGCCCATACGGATCGAGTGATTTGGCCACCTGACACTCCAACCACACCTACACAATTGTATATGGTGTTCTCGCAAGTTGGACGAAGCTCCCAAGCATTTAATACCGATGCATCACCTTTTTCCCCATTACCTGATGCACCGAATTCAATAAACTACAGAGCAGAGTTTTCCGTTATCAAGGTTCCATCCGGGTGCTTATAAACCCCAAGTTCGACAACTTGATTATTGCTACGAATGTGGGAAGCAGCTCCAGCAGAATAGACCCAATGAAGCAGTTGACAATCGTTTAAATCATCATGATAAGTGACAGGGAAACTAGTGAAGAACACTGGTGTTTTACTGCTTTTCAGTCATGTTAATTTCCCTATATGGAACTGCATAACAGAATCAAAGAAATAGAGGAGGAAGGATACCTAGAGCCAGCCTATCACGTACATTCGAGATGCCTCTACACTTCCAACACTCAGTCAGACGATCTGGATATAGACTGAGAGCATGAACTCTACCCACGTTGATTACATACCATAGCGTTCATTGTCTTCAGCCAGCTACAAGGAGGCAAACAGCCCTAACGGTACCGAAACATTTCGTAACATCCTTCACTCCCTTCTGCTATGTCAGCACCTGTCAAGTTGTTCTAATACACTAAATAGATTGCATTTTCTTATCCCTCCCCTCATAATACGTTCTGTTTATGCTCCTTGACAGAGAATTTTGTGCGCAGTAACTAAAAAATTAGTGGTTATTAGTGGTCCCATTTTCTCCAATCAAAAAAACTGTGATCTTGGGCAAATCCACGGGTTGAACTATTCCAGCCCACTTGACGATCAAGATAAACATACAGGCAACATACCCTACAAGCAGTTTGTCAAACTGTCCTTAGTGGAAAGTTAAACCGAAGGAATTTTATCAACGCACTGGTCACGCAGCCTTGCTGATGGCCAAAAAATGAACAGGTTATCATGTAGGCCCACCGATGATCATGTATCAGATCGTTTATTAGGAATGTCCTCCGACACGCACAAGATTGTCTTGAGCGGTCGAAGTCTCTCAGACACCATTTCTTATTGAGCCAGGCTGCCCTGTGTGCGTAGTTGATTCAGTTCAGTTGATTGATACACGACGAAGCAGATGATGTTGCTTAGTGCGTGAGGCCCCTTGTGAAGGGATGAAAACATTCTGTTACAAGGGTAAAGGAGAGAAGGATGAAGAAGGATTTCATTATTGTACATTTGAAAGGATATTGTGGCACGGCTTTATTGCATGTAGTGTCAGTGTGAAGGAATTCGCAGATAGCTCGTGCCCATGAAACAAACGAGGTCCACTAAAAAGCAGGATGAAACATTTGAATGACCACTTGTAAGCAAAAAAGTAATTTGGTGATAAGTATCAGCAGTTAATTTGCTTCCCTCAAAATCCCAATTTTAGTCATGTGATTGAAAATCCAAGTGAGCGAAAGTGAATAGATGAAGACCTAGCAATCGACTTCAAAATGAACACTGTCGGTCAGAGAATTGCATGATCAGTCAATTCCTGGATGGCAATATGCTACTTGTATTTGTCCGATGGCATCACTGGCACTTTAGGCAACCGATACTGTTTTCCAGAGATGAAAACGCTTCAGCCATCAATCCTAAAATCAGTGTTATGTCGAGAATTTCCTTTTTATTATAGTCCCAGACGAAACAGCACTTTATGGAATCAAACATGCAAAAAATCACGTTGAAATCCATGTATTTTGCTTGGATAGAAGGTCTAAACCAAGATTGGTTGTACTGCGTTCAGTTCACTGATTTTTTTCATGTTCTTGTTGAGTTTTTGTGTGACTGACAGAGTGTTTTTCTTTCTCTCACAAACTCTATCAAATTTGTCACACCTGGGAATATGGTCGGGAAGGAATTTGTCGTTCTTCCTAACTATTTTCCTCCCGTTTCCCAAACTTCATAAGAAAACAAATGTTGACCTACTCCAAAAGTTTGTCATGGCGGCCCGTACTGCCACAAGGTCAAAACTTCACGGTTGTATTGACTTTCGGAAATCCACATGTATGGAGTTTTTGCTTGCTGATGTGAAGGAATGCCAGTAACCGTTGTTTATCTTGCCCCTCACACCCCCCTAGCTTGTTATGTTTCTGGTCGTAATAGATTCAGGGGAGGACATTATTTTTCATGTTATTCGAATGCCGACGAACTGTGTCCACACAGAACACGGCACCTATTTTGTTTAAAGCTGTGTGAAAACACATTTTCTGGACGTGTTCCTACTGGCTCCTGTAATCTACAGAATACCAGAAAAAGACCAGTAAGTGACTGCGGTATGCATTTGTGACATCGACAGGGCGTTGTATGCGATGACTTGACGAACTGTGTCCGAATCGATTTTGGAGGTTTTGTTTGGGTGTCCCATAAATGAAGCACAAGTGTTCCTTGCATAAATTGTAAGACGAATTAAAACGTCATTGTTTGTTTCCTTTCACAATATCTGAAGCTTTGTGGGGCAGGAAGAAAATCTAATCACTCTGAACTAACCTATGCTGATCAGAGGAAACAAACTCTGGTAGAGGAACAAAAGGGTGTGAGGTTGTGATTTCGTGAGGTTTTGTGGGTTATACTTCTTTGTGTACGGGTTCATCACATCCGGGACGGTGTGACTGGCTGAACAGAAGGGGGGCGCAACCTATCAGATAAACGCACACACATCCGGGACGGTGTGACTGGCTGAACAGAAGGGGGGGCGCAACCTATCAGAATAAACGCACAAACCCTTAAAAGTGGCTTCCGGACTCTGTTAGCTTGATAACGACCCTGTTAATTTTATCAAAGAGGCTAAAGCTACAAATCCCAGGTGAAGGAAATAGTCGAAATCGAACTGTGTTTCAGCATTCAATATAAAGTTTTAAACAGCGGGTACTATTTAGTTACGAGCACGTTTTATCATCCTCTTCATAAAAACAACTCAAGGGCCGTTTGGAGCTACAGCGGTCATCATCAAATAGGCTGACTCCCACGATGACTAGCATTAGGACGGTCAATCGAGAAGATTCTTTTAGTGAAACACGTAGCACGCCACAGGCCTACTACAAGCATGTATTTGCTATGACGCTGTGGATTACATATGAAGTGGTTGATTAGGTTCGATAATTTGACGACAACCGACATGATACACAGGTGATATCCTCCACTTCACGGTATTGCATGAGCTAGTCTAGCCGAGGGATCTGATGTGAATGCATAGTATACATAAAAACTTCCAAAGATTTGTATCCCCATGAGTACGGTATCTAGTGTCTAGGATGCAAATTAATGGTAGCACTAAACAATTTTAAATAACATAAAACCATTTGGTTCTGATCGGGTTTGCTCAACGCAGATGCTGGAAAACTGGTACTGTTAATCCAGTCGCCTAGAATATATTGAACCGAGGCGTTCTTATTCCAAGATCCAAGCAACTGTTTTGTTATATACACCAAAAGTATGTGAAACGACATGTGAGAAATTGCTCACACGGGAATTTCACCGGTGTAACAGAGAAAATACGCTTATTCGTACGCTTATGAGTGGATAGCCACAATAAAAAACCTTAGAACTGTCTTCCCAACCCAAAAGAATACTGAGGTCTTCTGGGGTCTCACTTGAAACAAATGATCAAACGGAAATACAAAGACTTTTTCCGAGTTCGAAGACAAATTCACCGATTTACGAATATCCTCAGCACACTGCCCAAGACTTAATCTTTACCGGCGTCAGCTGTTTCCCACCCATCACCTCCGAACAGCTTCAAAATAAACGATCAAACTAAGCCATATTTACGCTACATTGAACGTTTCCGTCGTTGCTACCTAAGCCTTACATGCTTGTTTTCATGGTCGTTAGCAAAGAACCGCGTCCCGGAAAACTCAACCAGTATAGTTTGAAGGGCCGGGATCCTCGGAAGTTATCGCTTACTCATGGATTCAAAGGAAACAGTTATGGCTCGAGGTATTCCGTTTTGAAATCGGCTACACAAATTGGTGGCTTGTCTCGATTTGGTTTAGCATTTAAGTAAATGCTTTCATGAGCTCTGAAATTTCTTACTGATCACACAAATCTCTGTCTTCGCCACGTTTTTATACCTCATTAACAATCAAAACCTTTCTTAAACGGAGTTAAAAACAACACAAAGACTTGGAGGAAACACCATCAACAAGAGTGTTTCCTCGTCTGAAGTTGAATAGTAAAAGTCTGCAATAGTATAATCGTACTTCATTCGTTCTCGGATTTTTCAAACTGATTTTTGAAGTAGTGACAGAATTTTTAATGTAGTTTCAAAAAGATGCTCCGGCAAGCTAAGCTGCTTGCATAACCGTGAGTAATACACACGAAAACGCCTTGGTGAGCTCGGATAACCATTGTCAGATCCCACTACCTAGATCTTTATGAGCGAGTGGGACTTTTGGCTAATTAGGCCTGAATCTAAGGTAACATCACTTTATTTTGAACAGCCGTCCCCACGTTCTAGCACAAAGTTAGGTTTCGCTCTTATTGGAGCTCATCAGCAGTGCGGCTGTGCCGAACTCTGAACTTAAGATATCTGACATGTGAGGCAAGCGTGTTTCCACTACTCCATTAGCGCACGCTGAATTTTCGCAAATCTGAACAGACGAACATGTTCACACTTCTGTGATATTAGCCTACCTGAGTCCTGTGACGCAGTAACTGTCCTGATTGTGTCGATCTATCGGTCAGGAATTCCCAGTCAGGTAGCGCAACAGACACCTGAAGCCTGTTGGATAACTTTTGATTTTTCGTAGGTGTTTGTTGTTTTTTGGGACTCACGATCACCTCACTCGTCCGTATAGTCATCTTCCTTTTCTGGTTTAATTATCCTGGTGAGTCTACATCGAAGGTGGTAAGCAGAAATACTGGTTGGTTGGTCTTACTTAAAACGACCTTCAATTACATACAACCAATGGGTGACCGCTTTGTTGTTTTTCGTCTTAGATCCTACATCAGCGGCTGAAAAATGAATGCCAGCGTATAGCCCCATATGCCTTCCCTCTGCCTTAACACAATGATTGATCATCCAAGGTCAGTCGGAGTTCGATCAGAGGCAAACTCATTTGGAATGACCCGTGCAGTTCAGATTTCTAAGCAATTCCCATCTGTCAAGCGAGATCATTGAGCTCAAGGTTGTAACCAAAGTGGCGAGTAATTTATCATCCATTCACAAAACAATATACAAGCGTCTGCGACGCCATAAACGAAAAAATAACAAAAAAGGATTCACTAGCGCTAAACACATTGTTACCAATTCGGAATCGAGGTTTACTGATAATTTTCGCCTCGATTGTGAACGCCTTTTTTTACAGCTGCACGTGTGTTTTCATAATGAATCCGCTTCAAATTCCAGGCTAAATTTACTTGCACCCACAGCAGCACATCCCACGTCGGGGAGCTGAAGATGCGCCGAAAAACACCAACCAAAAAGATTCTACGTGTGGCATGGGAAAATATAGATCACCAAAGTTAATCCTTAAGCAAATGTTTAGTGTGAAACATTCCCACATTATTGACGAAATGCACTCACATGAAAATTAAGTCGATGTTATCGGGGAAGACAGATGAATTCCTGCTAAGTCTCTCGTTATTCACACGACAGCATACATCTTATCCGCAAACTCTGTCAGCATTTTTACATCGTCAGGATTTGTTGTTCAAGATGTCCCTTTCATCCATAAACCTTATGGTCACCTCTGTTAGAAGTCGCTACTCGATCCACAGGGCATTTTTAAGGAATACAATGTGGTTGCGAATTTTCAGCCAGATTAAAAACGTTCGCGACCGATCAGGGAGTCATCGTTTTGGAATAGTTTTGAAAATCATGTGTGGACCAGATATTTTGTTAGAGTTCAAATATATTATTTATATCATATATCACATTTTATATATCATATATCTTAGAAGCGTGCATATCCGATGCACACCAATCTCAAGTTGTACATCATTCTCAGTTAGTCATTATCGCACAGCAGGAAATACCCCTTTCTAGCCTATCATTCAGACTATGTAGAGGGTACATGCTTTCTCTACTCAGCCTACGCATTGTGAAACGGTGAACGTTTATTTAGCAAAGAATGCCGGTTTAGTTTGGATCACACTAGAAATCATGTAATATTTTCCGAAAGTTGTACCAATCGCCCCAAATATTTTCCTACTGACATAGAAAACAGTCTCAAACTATGGTCTGTCATTTATCGCATTCAAGCAACCAGCCAAACAGCCTGACGGACACTTTTTCACCCTGTTGGTAAAACTAGGTTTGTGTTGTTAATTATGCATTTACAATGCGAATTTTGTTTATGCTGAACACCTGGTGCTACATAACCATACCGTAAAAAAATTCGACAACACCTGGTGGTGTCCTCGGCGTATCCTAATTGACTCGTCACAAGTGACTTACAAGACGTTCATTCTTCGCAGAGATTTTTGGGTCTCATTATTTTACTGCATAAACAATCCATCGCGAATACGGCTTGACCATCAGTTCAGCTAGAAATCTGGAAACACCATGCTGATCGGGACACTCGACATGAAAGACGGTCTTACCAGGCCAAAACTCTTTTAGAAGGGTGAATCGTGTGAGTGAAGGATGTATTGTGCTACATCTAGCCTAACCGGGATTTAATCGCTTTGTTAATCGGCCACTAGTAGCCGAATAGTATAGGGTTCAACCATTAGTCCGAATATCGCGTGTTCGAATATTCCAAAAGAGTTACTAGATGCACGTCGCTTATTTTTTCAACAAGGATGAAAT
Source organism: Opisthorchis viverrini (assembly GCF_000715545.1). Lineage (NCBI taxonomy): Eukaryota > Metazoa > Platyhelminthes > Trematoda > Opisthorchiida > Opisthorchiidae > Opisthorchis > Opisthorchis viverrini. The sequence continues at coordinate 1,617,424 of NW_008751698.1, read as the reverse complement.
AGCTGTTAATCCTATTTTATTCCTGATAACAATTTTTGATTATTTAGATTAAACAATCAGTGCCACTGAACCAAATCAAGTGACGGTACCAAAAGCGATCACTGAAACAAACACTAATTGATAAGTTAGCAACCGTGGCGATGAACTGAACTGAATCACCCAGTCGGCTTGAAGTTGAGACTCCTGGATGAGTGGAAAGTTATGGACAGTGAAAGAAGAAAAGCAGTTGGGTTCCACAACTGACTAGGGATACAAGTTACGTTATGCTCTGTGACGTTTCTGAGAAGGTAGGCTGCTTGGATCAAACAAGGTGCCCCAGTGAGAAATTCGCTCCCGTGAGTGGATGAGTGCTTTCATGAAATGAATAGGAACTTTGTGACAGACGGCGCAGAAGGTAGTGCAACTGAAAGGAACGGATAAGACGGACTCTGGTAACTGTACAAATCGTTATAAGTGCAAGCGATTTCCAACTTTCTCCCTCTAGCATACAGCCAAAAAAGAGTAACTCAGTTTCTTTGCAAGTAACGATGAGTACATAGCTATCGGTGTATGCAAACGCCACATGTATACTTCCTCATCAGGAGGCAGTATCTCAATCTTTCTTGTGGCAGCATGAACGCGTGTACTGATTCAGTTCGATGGAGTGAGTTTTCCGACTCCTTTTGCTTCATTCCTATCAACCACATCTAAAAAGCAGCGCAGCCGCTCGTGGTCACCTTGGTAAACAGCAATTTAGAGGAAAATGGTCTTCTGGCTTTAGACAGTTACAAAGCTTGGACGTAACACACATTCATAAAGTTGCTGAAAATTGTTCGATGACAGTAACGGAAGACTCAGCTGGATTCTGTTGATTCTCCCATCAAAAACAAATCGTATAAAAATAAGATTTGTTGGGAGATAAGGGAGTTCATATGTGAGAGAAATAAGGCGAAGGTTCCTTAGTACCATAACCGTTGGTCCGAGTGGCTAACCAAGAAACCATAAACGGTGCCTCTGCCGAAAACCTGATGCCATGTTCAGTCTATTTAGGCCGTGCAATCAATGAACTGTCATCAGCTAAATCTAACTTGTATCTACCAGAGACAAGCAATAACAGGAAAGACAAAATTAAAATTGTAGCGTGCATACTGAGTAGTCATTTGCTTTGCGCCTTTGTCATTTTGAAATTTATCAACTGGCAAATGCTATAAATAGCTGCGTGCAAAACCCCCTGAAAAAAATCCCAAAACCGGGCGATCAGGTGTGACTTAGGGCATGTGAAACAATTCATGCACCTTGGTAATCGGGTCAGACAAGGCAGAAGGGATCGAGTGGATGAACAGGATGGATATTTTTAGTAATTCGTACAGTGGATACCGAAAAAATGAAGTAAAAGCTATTAAAATGGAATTTTCTAAAAATTGCAGATGGCTGATTAGAACCTGCATAGTTGAAACGGTGCTGTTAAGCGGTGCTGTGATTCCCAGAGTGCATGGTGTACTTTAGATGCATGGTCCGGACTCGCCACTATATCCAATTCTCTTTCTACGAAGTTCACCTTATTAAGCCTTGACACCGAGGTTAAGCGCGGGGCTGGAACCAAAACGGAAAATGCCTCAAACCACAGACTAATAAAAATGATGTCTCCTCGAATGGCGACGAAACGTTTGCAAATCAATTGCCAAGCTCGGCGAACAGATCAACAGCCACCTGATCAATTACCAAACATGCATTTGTTTGAAAAGATTATCAATCAGAGGTGCACAAACCTTTTAATTGTTCGACTTGTCAGTTAGCTTTGCTCACACTGCGGAATAACCAGATCCGATATTCCCCCAATGTATTGGTCAATTCACACCTAATCTTTGGCCATTAGAATTCCCAGTTTGACAATGCACGCTGATGCCATAGAACGTCGAGATGAAAACTTTACGGTAGTCGTCCAAATTTAGTAGATGAAAAAATGGTGCAGTCATTCTAGTAATGTACAAAAGTAATAAAGAATGTCTATATATGGCTCAATTCCAGAGGGAGATACACCGATTTCTGCGCGTTGTTCATTAGTCGGAAATTACTTGGTTGCACACCACAATCGGTGGCATCGGTGAGACAATAGTTGTGGCTGGGTGTGAGGTTAACTATGTTCTCACAAATCAGCGGCATTGACTGATTCAGCAGAGATGGTTTATCGGACTACCCTATTCAGTGAAAATTTCGGTCAGTACCCGTCTACAAACGGGTATATTTAACAGTGTGTCCAGACCGAAAAATTGGAACTGATCAGCTATGATGAATTCATTTTATCCGCGAATTTGATACCGACAAAAGTGAAGGTGTAGGTACTGGTGCTTATCATGACGACTCGATGCCTACCAAGAGACTCGCCTAAATCAGTTTCTACCAATGATTTTGATACTGCCTTTTCTACCTCTTTGAATGGTTGTACTGATCGTCATAATTAGGGCACACTTCGTTTTGATGGGCTAAATTTTTCAAATTTTAGCTAGTTCACCTGTCTGACGTTCCTCAAGCGTTAGACATGTTGGAGTTGATCTTTTCGTGCGAACCTGAGCAGAAAGTTGTAAAGCCACTTTTGACACACAATAATACGTGTTCTATGTGTTTTGCATACACTGCCAGTAAAATAGGCTGTAGTCAGTCTGTGGATTAATTAGACGTCTATTTGTTGCGGTTACCAAACATCCAGATCGAGCGCGCAAGTTGAAATATGTTCCATGCCAACTGAAGGTGTTTTGGCAACTGAGACGAACATGTTCCTCCCCTTAGGTGAAATTCTTATCTGTTTGTCAGGTATTACCACCTGACGCGAAATTGTTAATGCGACCGTTTGTCAGTCAACGGACAATTAACCTCTGCGGAGCCAAAATATAAGGCGATTTCAAGAGGTAAGTAGATCTTTGCTGTAGCCAGAATTCATAAAACCCCTAGGATGCGTGATAACTTTTAAGTCTACATGACTAACCAGCTCCGAGAATGTTATCGGGCCGTCTTTGTGAAGCAAGGTGATAACTCAGTGACCCATTTGCTTTGCCAGATGTCAAGAAAATGCCTTATTTCGAAGGTTTTGGGAGGCATTGAACATCAGGATCACACAAGAAACGAATCCTCTGCGGCCACAAATCTTATTACGCGCAACCTACAAAACAGAGGTGTGTGGACTTTTCTAGTGGTAGATAGCTTGAACATCGGTCGCCCTCATGAATGCTTAGGTGAATAGCAAATGATTGACGTTACTGTGGGTATCATGCTTTGGGAGATGATTGGAAAGCAATGTGCAGATTTTGGTCATAGATGGACTAACTCATTGAATGAGCGCGGCTCACGCGGTCATTGGATGTGATGTTCTGCTTTGTTACCTTTGTTAACAAAAGTCCGTTGTCAAAAAGTGGGCATAACCATCTTTTACCCTGATCATACCTCCAACATAGAACTGCAAGTGAACAGAAGAGCATTTCACGCTTTCTGACTTGCGATTATTTGATTTCCTCAGTGACAAACCACATACGGATTGCACAGGCTTCAGTGTAACATATGATCTCAAAAATTAACGCAGTCTAAGGAGCGATGCGGACGGTGACCGTCACTAGAATTGCAGCACACGCCTGAGAAAACTTGGCACCGAAGAAAGCCGGACTTTGTAAAGTCTGGTTTCAATAGACCTAAGGCCAATATCGAAATATCTCATGGATATTTCATCCGATATATAGATCATAACTTCAGTGATGTTTTGTTAGAGAAGATTCTCAGGAAGTGAACAGTTTATCAAAACATACCAAACTTATTTGTGGTGTCTAAGGAGAGGCAAGATTGGTCAGTAGACGGATCCATTCACGAAAAGCAAATTTTAGGTTGGAGAACAGAAGGTAAAAAAAAACTACGGAAATAGTAGAAGTAGCAGAAGGAGGATAACATGCCGAACCTTCGTAAGAATAATTTGATTTGACAAGAAAAATGAGGCGTTTAAAACCAGACAAATTTCACGCCCAATATTTCTACCGTCTCCTTTCAAAATTATCTTGCTAGTGCTGTTAATGTGACACACTACTCACAGAGTGCTGAAAACCCCTCGAAGGAGAACTGCCAGTTTTACAATTCTTGAGATCCATCAAGTGGCTTTAGTTTCCAAGGTTTCGTCAATCAAAATACAGTCGTAAACGAAAGAATCAGCTGGGACCGTTGCTAACACCAAAAAATCCACAACTGAGGGCATTTCATCTTCGTGCAATCAAGTTTTTATGTTGCCATCCGGAAAATTTGCTATGTATGTGGTGGGGAAGTTGCCTCAACGTAGCCTCTTCCATAACTAACCACAAAATAACACGTGAGGCAAACGTGTGTTCACATTGTCCGGAATTCGTGATGTCCTTCAAGGGAAGAAGTGTGATTTACCGATGTGGATGTATGTGTATCGGTGTACAGCTGCACAATATCGCGCAACCCTCTTCCATAACTAACCACAAAATAACACACGTGAGGCAAACGTGCGTTCACATTGTCCAGAATTCGTGATGTCCTTCAAGGGAAGAAGCGTGATTTACCGATGTGGATGTATGTGTATTGGTGTACAGCTGCACAATATCGCGCAATTTCTGCCCATCGTTCCTTACTCATGCGGGGGCGGGTATGTGTGTATCTGCTTATGGAAACGTGCACACTAGCAGCCCCGCACCGATTTCAGTGTCGCGCATTCTTGTACCAATCTTGCAAATATTATTGAAAAGAAATGCAGTGTGTAGGCTGCAGATGGAATGCGCCCGATTTTGACTGCCATTCTGTTGTTTATATCCGCCCCTAGATAAAGATGCCTCATTTTTCCTATATTCCAACACAGCTTTCAATCATCTCTTCCGGCTGGTGGCAAATCCTTCCTCAAACTGAACTTGTAACAGTCGATACTGTTGAATTTTCAAGTTGAAATGTAAGGGGGTCAAAGTATCCGGTTAGGGGGGACCTCCCGGAATGTGTTTTCTTACCTGAAAGAACTCACACCCTTCTCTATTGATTCCCGGATCATGTCAACCACACCAGTGAACGGAAAAGAAGAAACGAGAGTTGAAATAACAACACCTTTACTAGTCTAAACTTGAAACCCTGAAGGCTTGACACACACACCACTTATCGTATCGTGTATTTCAGAAGTAGGAATACATCAGTCCCGCCAATCTAATTAATAGATGTGAATAAGAAAGCGGTGAGATCTCACGAGGCAAAAAACGACAGTTTTCCGTGGGTATTACCACAGGTTCCACGGTAAATATAAGTTCTCAATTGAGGATTCCTTATTTCCAAATTTTTACCTTCCGGTTCTCATGAAAATGGTCTATTGTCTTGATGTCGTAATTTAAATGGTCAGCACAAATGACAGATTCGTGCTATCAATGACACCGTAGATCACGTTATCAATCGTTTTGTGGTGCCACCATTGCTTCTAGTGTAATGTTCATTCAATGTGGTATATATATATATATCCACTTCGGTTTGTATCTGGGTGACCCGAATTGTTTCAGTTTTTAACTATCATTATCATCATATTTCTATTTCTGTTACAACAGTTAGGTCCCAACCAATGGCTTAAGTAATGCAGCGAGCGTCTCTGACTTACGCCTCAGAGGACTGAAATAGCGCGCTAGCACACAAAAACCTACATCGGGTAGTCCGTAATCGGAGTGATCAGAGCGGATTGTAATGACAGAGGGAAGAATAAACAACGGAGGCTGTGAAATATAAAAATATAAAAATAAAAATATAAAAAAAACAATTTTATCTACGGAATCTTTTCATGGACAAGTAACTGGGAGTTTTTGTAGCCCGTATCAGCAGATTTGCCATATGACGGATTGACTGAGTTGAGCTCAACCCCGACCATTTTGCCGTCTCAATCACCTAAACCAAACGGCAGTGAATAAGTTTCTCTCGTTGCTAGTGCACACGTCCGACCGCGCACTGATGACATCACCTTAACTGCTTACAAGATCAACTGTCACCTGATCAACTATCAGTAAACGCGCCCGAGGCACCACTATTCAGAGACTTTTCCAAATTGAGTAAAACTCGAGCGCATCACACGAGTTGCTGTGCTGGATGCGTAGGCAGTCTGCATTTCCCACTCTGTACTATGGTAGCTGAACGATCCCCATGCCGAGGCTGCGTACGAGGAATACAGCCTCAACCAAACGGAGCACTTCGTTGGCGAAAGGTTCGTGGGGACGAACCACGACATGGCATCGTAGAACAAAAGCGGTTCTTTTCAAACCGAGTACTGTTGGATCTTATTGCCTTCCTGCCCATTCCGCTTTATCCCGACGTGATGCTTAGAATTGTTTAGTTTAAATGCTGCCCAAAGGCGTAGGCACCTTATCCTTGGTCGTTTTTCTTAAGGCCTCAGCGCTTCCTCACACTAAGTCCGTACCCTTGCTCCTCTTTTCCGCTCTTCACTGCAAACTTTTTCCTTAATGGTTGTATGGCAGGTATGTACCAGTATGCACCAGCATACATCATGGTATACTGCTGTCGATTATGACGATGAGGTCACAGCTCATATTGGCAGCTGACCGGGGAACGAAACTTCCCCCAATGGAAACGCGGATTATGGGAACCGAATGAGGAACTCACTCAACCATTTTCTTTACGAACAGTATCCCCACCACATTTGAGAAGAGTATTTTGACGTCCATGTTTCTGGACTGTGATGAGAGGACAAACCTAATTATGCGATCCCTCGAACAGTTCCATCATTCTGTGTGTGTGGCTATACACCAACTAGTTCACTGAGAGTCAGCAGGATTGCTTCGAAGAAAGCCAAACATCTAATCCAGAAAGCTAGGACTAACCACGCTGTTCGAAAAATTATACCGAAATTATGCGTGCATGCTCAGCGTCTCCGCTTTAGCCAGTACGGCTGTGTCCTCGCCACCGATAGGGACATACATCCATTGCCGTTATGCGTTGAGGTCGGCAAGATATCGATCCAGAATTCGGTGATTCGTTTTTTCCTTCGGTATGTACATCCTATCACTTGGCCCATCGACCACGCTCTGTCTTGTTTCGTTTTCCCCTAGGATGGCTACGGAATAAGCATTCCTAGTTCATGACCGGCACTTGGGTAGTAGTTAATCGCATTGAGAAAATGCTTTCGAACCCACGTAATTGTACAGTCAGGTCTTGTTCTTTCCACTGTCTTCCCCACTCCAATGTGAGCAATATATATGCGCCACCTTAAAGAAAACACTTGAACTGCATATTGGTTATTTGTTCTACATAATGAGAATCAGTGAGTCATACGTAGCAGCACTGCAATTGACTTTATTGCCCCTGAAATAACCACCTTAGCTCTTGAAGTGATTATTCCTTCTCCTAAATTAGAATTCATCAGGTTGAAGTCGAAATTTGTAGTCTTTGAGAGTATGTGGTGCACAACCAGTGGATTTGACAACAATGCATAGTTTTACCTTGAATATATTCCGGTGGTTGGTTCAGAAAGCTTTGGTTTTGAGACCGCCAACTCATTTGGAGTTCAGCCCAGAAACGGGCTAGCAGGGAGTTTTCAGCGTATCAGAACGCCGTAGCATCTTTCGGGTTGATAGGTTTAAACTTCTTCGTGAAGTACTAATTGGGTACGGTACTCGTAACCTCGCCGCTGCCTATCGTCTTTATTTAGGGGAGTGCATCCAAATACAGCACAAAATCAAAAAGGCAGAGATCCCGTCGCAGGTGAAAAAAGGCAGCGCCTTTATGGCCGCTTGACTCCGAAATTGATTTCGTGTAAGACAGAAGTGATTCATATTGTCAAGTTTATAATTACGTTCTTACAAACTTCCGTCTGCAGACAAAGAAAACCAGGTGAAGAGGGTGGAGATTTACAATTCGATGAGTGTGACTGAATTTGGAAACATTAGTGACATCCGGTGTGGCTCATCCTAGTTCCAAAAGATAATATCCGAGAAAGTCAAAACACATTATTGAGAACGTAATATCCAGGGAACTGGGGTGTATTAAACATGCCGGACAGATTGGTGCAAGTATAAATTCACGTCAACTCTACTTCTGCTTGAGTAACAATTAAGCCATTTGGTCTTCCCAAACTGTACAGATCAAGTCTATTCATGATATCTGTCTCACATTTAAACCATCTGATTATATTTTGACTAAGTGGTTCATTGAAAATCACCAGTGAAAAACCAGCAATATGGATACTAAAATCATCTTCCATTTCGCAAAACTGCGGGGTTACCAAGCAACACCGAATCTAGGGTAACTTCAGTGCTTCACGTATTGGCAATCACCTTGCAGGTTCGATTCACGGTCGTCCATACAAACAATGAAGCTTTCCACCATATGCCTTCATTAGTGGAAGACATGTTGGGATGTCCAAATGGTCGAAGTTACTTCTGGTATGAAGTTAAGAAGGGGGTGGCATCGGTGGACAGATGAATAACGCAGAATAACAAGCCCAACCACGCATGAGGGGACTCTGGAGAAAGTTACTGGGCTGTCGCTTAGTTTTATTAAATAAGTCTTATTCTGTAAGTGAGAATTCGGACACCTGTTGGAGGTATTTTGGAATACTTCTAATGTTGTGGAAACTATTGCGTGCGCATTTCTCTGAATTAACACTACTCATAACTTACATGAAAACTCTTCGACAGTCTACGAACGGTTTTGTGCTTCTTGCGTCTTATCGAGTAGGTAAAGTCCGCGAGTTCCTCTGAATCTCATCTCCTACCTGGATTCAAATTACACGTAATTTTGGGAAACCATTTACATAAAAGCAGCTTTCTTTTCACGGGGGACTCAATTAAATCCAGGGTTAACCACTCTTTTATGATATTCTTTAACTGGATGTGCTCGGGGTAGTATTCCTTCGAGAAAATATACCGCGACACGTCAACTATTGTGCGTAATGAAACATGAAGCTGTCTGTTCGCAGCACATTCAGTTGAAGAATATCATGCACGAGACATTCATCTGGGACTCACTTGATTCTCCCGTTGAAACCGGATTTTTTCGCAAATGAGTGCATTTCCCGGTGCCTGTATGCCCAAGAGTTGCTATCATCTGATATTCACGGCTTGCATAATATTGCGTGTATTCATGAATAAAACCACAAAATTTCAACAGTGAATCTCAGGTAGATTACATAAAACCGGGAAGAATCCGATTCCCGTCAGTTTTACTCCAGTGGTTGTGTCAAACGTTCGCGCGCCCTCACAGTCAAAAGTCTATTATGTAGTGGGATGGACCGTTTTGACCGGATATTAGGCCATACAAATTTGATTATGCTCATCTGCCTTTATTTCTATGTGGGACCCAAGTAAAGCTGCACGCAGGAAAAGCACTCACGTAAATTACGTGATCGAATGGATTTTACCAATACTCAAGTCCATCCTCACTAGTCCAGTCCACGTTGTCATGATCTGAACGAAAATAAATCGCCAATTAAGAGTATAGTGTTAATACCGCGTCTGGTTACGTTAGATCAGTAGTGTCAAATGTAACACGTTCTTTATAACGAAATAAAACTTTCGACTATACACTATAAGATAAATGGAAAATGGCAAGTTCAAGAAAGGAACATTGGTTTCAAGTGACTGACGATACATATGGGTATCTTGAAAAGAATGGAAGTGGCAGCAAAGCTCACAGACTTAATAGGTCACCTAATCTGTATGAAACTAGATATTGGTCGCATAAATATTTGGAAAAAAAATCACGGGTACAAAATGTAAAATGGGGAAATGGTAATGGAACAGTGTGGCAAATTCAACTGAATTGTGTTAGACTAAGTCGGACCAAGTGGAAGGAAAATAGCCACCAGACTACTTCAAGCTCAGAAATCTCAAAGTTTGGACGAAAACACTTATTTGCATACCAATTTGGTTTTTATTGAAGACTCACTTAAAACCCAATCGATTCATCCACCTATGCTGCTCTTCGCCCGTTGAATGTGCCACATAGGCCACCTCATGTTTCATAGAGCCATGAGTTACGTAATCCAACCCCGATACCCTCTACCTCACAACGGTTTGGTTTGCACTGCTTGTGACATTTCAGAGATACTCAACAACGGCGATTTCCTTGCCCGTTAAGTCATCGACTTCGGCAAATGTGACATGAGGGTACTCGGATAAGCCTTCTTTCAGATACCACCTATGGAAACCCGAACATTCCCTGTCCGAAAACGCCTTGTTATACGACCAAAATATGGTGTTTGATATGTATATAGGAATGAGTACACATGGTAGTTGGTGGCAACTTTAAAGCGGATCCTGGGGGCACGACCGCAAGCAAAACCCAACCACTTAGGTTGTAACAACTAGTAACTAATTCTTCAGTCGAATCCCTTGTATATAAGACACTCATATAGGCACGCTTTTCCTCAGTGATGTGTTGTCGAACCCTCCATCTTGTGGACACACATAGTAAGAGAGGTTCAGGGCATCTGATTCTCAGAACTATGCGCTCTAAAATTTTAGTTTGTTCTGCATACAGTCGGGTAAACATAATTCTAGTTTCATTTGAGTCAAGCATCTGATGACATCTCGCTCCTGTTGTAGCAATCAGAAACTTTCGAAGTGCATGTGCTGGCTAGTTCGACTTTTTTGTGGACTTTTCGTTGTATCGCATCATCTGCGTTCTTCGGTACAGCGAAACCAAGAAAATCAACGCAACTTTTGCGCTTAGGCTCAAATGAAGTTTAATTTGTTCAAGTCTTCAGCTGGACTGGTATTGTAGCTTGAAAGTACAGATATGTCGTGGATGTGGTATGGCATGCTTATACATAGTATGTGCGTGCTCGGCTGCTGTCTGCTGCTCCGTTTCTTAAAGCATAAGTCCACCAAATAGGACACTTGATGACATCCTATTGGTGGCTGTCCCTAGTGTAATTCTGAATAATTTTGTGTTGGTATTTGTCGACAAGCAACTCTGAAAGGTTCGCCCATCAGTTAAATTCCGTGACAGGGGATTTAGACACTGGTGACTGACTGTGCGTCCCTGATCACCCTACTGACATTTACAAGTGTGAAGGTTTTAAATGCCATCCAAAAATTTGAAAGATAGCCGGCTGGTTTTATAGAGCAGCCCTGATTGGTTGCTTGATCTCTCAAAAGCCTTCCAAATTCTTTCTCCTCCTAACCTCCCATCCTAGAAAGCGGAACTCTATTTTTTGTATTTATCAGCAACTGAATGATTTAATTCTTCGTGTCTCTTGTGCCGCTTTTAATTTACAGCCTTCCAGCCCCAACTATTATTGCAGTCATCCAGTGTGCTGGCGGGAATAATATCAACATTGTTTAATTTGCTCACCTATAAGCAGTAACCTAATGACAAGCGATTTCACCAAAACACTCACTGGCGAACTCAGTGGACAATCTGTTTAGCGACAGTTTAGGTGCACATTACTGAGACAACTGCATGACAGGGTTGGTCCACGGTTGGTCCGTAAACCGCAAAGTAACAAGTGTAAATTTTGGAAAACCACAGTGATGAGGGAAAGTGGTGTTCGAAAAACAGCGATACTCTAAAATCACTTGGTCACCGTAAAACGTTACCAGAATTTTTCAGTAATCAAGTTCTGAGTAACCCCCATAAATTTTGGATAATCTTCAGTTGGTTTGAAACGGCACGTCATCCCTTCTTCGTCTTACCGGGGGAATTCATTCCGATTCCACGACTCCTTCAACCTAAGCTGGATGCAATCGGTAGAAGCATTAACTTTCTTCAACCTGTGATTTTCTCAGTGGGCTTGCAGTTTTCAGTTATGGTCCTTATAGTCCAGTAGTCAATTGCGTTTAAGGCCACTTGGCAATGCGTGTCACACCTTAAAGTCATCTTGCAAGGGACCAGTCTCTTCTACATTTCAGAACCAGACGAGAATTGTTCGGCTTCGACCCTGAAGCCAATCACTAAGATACAACTGAACACATTAGATGCATGCCTAAGATATGCTATCGTGTTAAAAATAATTGTGGTTTTATCGAGTTGTTGTAAGGTTTTGTTTCGTTCACCCGTTCAGGATGACGCTAGTGATATTTGTGATGTCCCAGGTAACTAATTTGTAATAAATTGATGTAGCTGAGGCGAGATTAGGAACCAAATGCCTACCTCATACAACTTTTGTTCAGTCACCGTCGCACTCAGTTTCACCACCACTCGTTTTAGGAAATCCGAGAAGAGGAGGAGAAATAGTGACGTTTTTAAAGTACTTAATAGACCACTTCAAGAAACTTCGAAACTTGTTTGACATCCCGGTGATGAACTTATGACACTTCCGAAAGCTGACTTTTTGCACACAATTCATTACCACCTAGCACAATGGAGCGTGTTCACAAGCATACTCGTCGAGGAAGATTCACCTTCAGGGGATTAAATTCGCCGAGGAGATTATGTCAGGTGTTAGAGTGTTGGTCTTGGCGAACAACTAATATTTTCCTCGGACACAGCAGAGTTCAAGGAGAGATGAACACTGGACATTTTTTCGATAATGGTTGAAACCAAACAGCAAATACAAGAACAAAACTGACTTTTCGTTATTTTTGGATCAAGTATCCACTCGTAACTATCAACTGTGTATTGAGTTGTATCATATTTTTCCAGTCCTCGAATAAGTAAGAATATTCAGTCCATAACAAGCAGTTCAAACTGATCCACGCATTGAAAACTGTCAGAAACGTGACTACTTGAGAACCGTCGGGTCTTACTCTAAAAATTCGTGATCCTCGTGACGGGTCTGATACGTAATCAACCTATGAGACTTAGATGTGAAAAGGTCAGTTGTAAGGCAGAATTTAAGCCGTCCTAGAGATAAATCCATTGCACGCTTCAGGTAGCGTGTTCCATTAAAACGCTTGCGTTTATGGTGACAGCCCCTACTACACCGTTTTGATTGGTCATGGCTCGATAAAATCACGTGATGAACCCCAAGAAGGGCGAATCGGTCATGGGCTGTTGAACATTTTTCAGCGACCTTATGAGTAGTGCATCAGGTCTATGAATGGTGGACTGGTTTGAAAGACTAATCTTATCGGTGGGATTTCAGTGACTTTACGAGTAGCGAGTTCCGTTCTTAGACGCATCCTACTTTATTCTGATCAGCCGTTTTCTAGCACGGTGGTCTTCTAAAACACAATGCTGCTTTGTAAAACTCCTCGTTTGTTGTCATTAGGTTAAAAATGCGAGTCAAGTTTAGTTCTACCAGCCGCTAATTTGCAAGGTTATAATTATGGTAAACCGTAATTTCAGTTCTGAAAATTTAACATTAGCTAAGGGTGTTTCAAATCAGGCTCTGCAGCACGTGAGATTAGAAACCTGAATGTTGGGCGTCGAACGCAGCTGGCCAGTTGAATTAAGCACAGGTTGGACCACAACTACTCCTTAACTTCTCACTGAATTAGTTGCCTTGTTCCTATAATACGTCTGAGAGTGCAGTTCTGTTATGGCCCGCGAGCGGAACTCACCTCCCTCACTTAGTTAGAACCAGATCATCATGTATTTCTAATACATATGGATTATCATATCTATAAATTCCGCTAGGCAAGGAGCAAACATGGCATGGGGGTGCTGCATAACACTGTGTCCACTTCTAAATCCGGTTGCTGTTTCTTTCGTGAATTAAGCGGTGTTCTTTGGCATCCCACATCAACGGATAGCTCCACAACGCTCCTAAGAGGTCTACAGTGCGAACACTTTCTGGAAAATTGCTTTGTTCTGGCTTGTAAAGCCCACACAACGTGTTTTCTGTCCTTCCTTGAATTCCAGTTTATTTCTGATGATAAAAACAGACAGTCTGTTCCAAGTTCATTGGACCAATTTGCCGTTACCCAAAAGAACTCAATATATCGCTCAACAACCACGCGATCACCTGTTTTGTCTAGTTTGCTTTCACTGTAACGAACTACTTTGTTCTCGGATAGAGCAAACAAATGACGTACTTTGCATTAGTAAAACCTTTCTAAGAAGGATTATAGTAGCTATAATCCTGGGCCTTACCGACATCTAGATTTCTTTCCTTCTCTGTTATACTGGACTAGTCAGTCGTGTGATCTCTTCCGATATCCACAGGATGTTTTATGCTCCTCGAATTTGGGACCCCTCTGATCCTCGAGGAAATGTAGCAATGATTCTGCTAACTCCTAACGTATTCACTAAGTCCCTTAGGAAAAGATCAACGATACGTCACAATACTCGAAAAAAGACTACTTTGACTCCCAAAGGATGACACCGTACCAGGCATGTGCTCAAGGTACAAAATATGCCAGAGTCGCAAAATGTCTGATGCGGACGAGCTGACGAATTTACTTCGATCGATTCCTTTTCGATTCTTTGGCGATCGGCACCCTTTCGCCCCTTTCTGCAACACAAATCAGTAGAAAAATCGGATGGACTGAGCATAACATCTGCCTGGTGTGAATCTTGTGGGTTTCCACATGAAATAGGTACACATGAAAGAATACGACAGACCTGTCAGCAAACTGCATTTGGCCGATGTTTTTATGATAAATTATGGAAACGGACTTCGAGTGTGAGTAATACAGTCTGACCGTGTGTGACAGTCCCCGAGTTGATGCGAAGCAAACTGGCTAAGACCCCCATTTTTATAATGACGCCGGAAGAAATAGTAGTTTCACAGGCATAATTAGCCAAACCTAGCAATGTTTTGGATTGGGTGTTTACTATGTTACTCCACGACCGTTGTTCAAAATTCCGAAATATGACTACCTTTACAGAGGCATGGTCAAGCTTTCCTAGAATCATTGCAACCGCTCTTTTGATCGAAAACCCCGTAAATTCTAGATAATTGAATATTTTGTTCATAGTCACACCACTCTCGTTTGAAAGGTCATCCTCCTGTTCTGACGTAATTATTCCGGTGAGTCCACACCAAAGGGAAGCACTTGACTCGAGTTTCGCTCTTATTAGAGGTCATCAGTAGTGCGAATCCAATGGTCCTGCTGGGATTCTAATATATTGGAAGAAATTAGTGTTTTCTTGAAGCTTTATCAGGCCCAACGGCATACACCCAATACGGGATGGATATACTCCCGGAAACTTTAGCAACTGAATTCTAGGTTCGACTGACGGAGCAGAACATCAAATTTCTTGAGCTAGCCGGACATAATTGTTGATTTTTACGGGAATTATACTTTTAAGTGTGCTGTTGTGTAAACTAGGACCTGATGGGTCGGGTCAAACTTATATACCTGTTGGTAGAGTGTGCTTTCCATCCAAAGATCATACGATATAGGAGCGCTCGTCTGCCAACTTCAGTTGTCTCAGCGAACCAAACCGCTCAGCTAAACTCAGCTTTATGCTTTAGAGTACTGCGTTAAGCGGCACAGTGCACGGAAACCTGATTTAGCACTAAAGACGACCAGAAAAACTCGAACCCATCATGAATATGCGATCGAATTTTACTGCATTCCTGGGCAGAGTGTTTCGGTATTGGAAACATGGACGTGGTGTATCCGAGCACCGAACTATTCGCAGTAAAATTAAATGTCGACGCCGCGAAGCCATAAATCGAGCAGTGCATGGATTCGTTTTTGTCATTTTTACAACAGGTTCGGTATTTTTTCACACTTTTGTTACAAGGTGGACCGGAGGGAATGCGCACACACACACACCAGTTTGGTTGATTTGTGCAACTTTTCCAGCTTTATTTAACTGACCCTAGAAATATGTCGGTCGCACTTGCGAGAATCAACTTTGAATTGTGGCATGGATAGTCAGAAAGTCAGCAGCACTTGATGGTTGCACAGATGTCGCGCACCATTTCTGAAACGGACAGACAGGGAAATTCGTGTTAATATAGTACACATTCGCAGTGGCTGCATGAAGCAGAAGACCGGAGGGAGGTCATAACGTGCGTGTACTGAAAGAGACACGGCTGGTACAAGTCAAGCGAGGTGCAAAAGCCGTTCAAGGTTACTCAAACAGGTGTTCTGGACTGCTGCTTCCCGTGTGGGTCTTGCGGTAGCTCATCAGAGGCAACTGTAGTACGGAGATAGAGCGATATGCACATTAGGTCGTAGAATAAACTGATGTTGGTATGTGCACTTTTAGTTTCACCTACGTTACAGAACTACTTGAAAAAATGGGCGAAGCGGCACACAGTTAGTTGTCCTTCCTTAACTAATATGACATTATGGTCTGAAAAATGAGTGTTACCGATAGCTAGTTGGGTTTTGTTTGTAACATTTTTCGGGTTGACAAACGAACAGCTTTATTTTACTGTTGCCCTCCGCAACAATTGTTTAGCAAACACAGTGGTAGCATTCTCGCAATTCGCCGGCTAAAAATGACTGAAGGTAGGATGGATACACCTGAGAGGTAATTACGAACACACCAGTAGAATACTGTTACCAACCTAATTAAGCATACGGGTGTTGAACGACATACATGCAATTTTGGAACGTGGTTTGACACAAATTTTGTGGAGTAAAGTGTTGCATTTGAAAGTACGTTGTATGAGGAGCTATCTTCAGGCGGTACAGAGAAAGAATCTCGCGGTCCGGAATGTAAAACCACGACAACCCAAGTAGGACACAGGTGTCATCCATTAAACTGGCTCAATGTTCGAAAGACACATTCTTCGGTGATCCATGGCCTAGGTGTGCTGGCCGGTGTATGTGAACTTTATTATACCAGAACTTGAGGGGTTGTCCTGAACTGGTTGCTCTTGAGGCATCGTCAGTCATTAATTTTAGGAATAAGTTAGTGATAATCATCTAGATGTGGTTGCGACTCGTTTTGAATGTTGAAAGAAGCCTTCCAGTGGTAGTAATTTATGGAAAATTTCTGTTAAAAAAGGAAAGATCACATGAGCTGAACCAGGGAAACAAGAATGAACGGATTACCAATGATTAAAACCGCAAACAATAAAAATTCCAAACCCATTACCTAAAACACTACCTAGTTTTCCGATGTTTTTTAACCGCGATATTAAGAATCCTGCCGAGAAGCCATGTGCTCTTTCCTATTTATTTTCTATACTTTCAATTCTGTCGAACGTTTAGATCAGTTACAATTCACTTCCTGTCTAAGCTTGGACAGCCTAACAATATCTCAGCCCTCTCACTTCCTTCGGGTCGGATTGTAGCTATGCAGCTGCGCGGTTAGTTCGTTCATTTGGAATGTTCAAATGGATTCGTCTCTTCTCCATGAATTCTGCTGAAGATAGCAGCCCTTCCGATCAAAGTAAAAGGATGAACATCAGACTGTAGAAAGGGTATATCCTCTGCGTTTCACTTTGTCCCAGTCTCACACGTGTGACTTTCATCTATCTTGACGCGGTGGATTTGTTTGTGCTGTCTTTCCCTCACTTTTCCTCAAGCCTCCGCTTGGTGAGGAAGGCAAGGGGAACAGTTGTATGCATTTGTCCTTTGTGGACTACTTTTGGCGAGACCGGCTCTACAGGGCTTCACATCACACAACCATCCTGTGCAGAAGAAAAATTTTTCCGTTCATTCTGGGGACATTCATCTATTGGGTGAACATTGCTGCACGTTACTGTCCAGTGCCCCGGGGAACCGGCTATTTTTCCGTCTAGCTAACCATAGCGGAATAATGTGATGTCTCTTAAATCGCCTATGGCCGAATACACTATGTAGGGTACGATCAGTTTCAAGGCGACGAAACCCTACAAGAAGATGCGGACACTAGTAACCACATTTCTGAGAACTATGTAAGTTACCTGCAATCTTAAGTGATTCCGTACACGTAATTCTAGTCCCAACAACCGTGGTTCTGAATTCTGTTCATGTTCCCCCCAGTTGTCTTCTTCTTTACTTCAACGTCGGATTCCAAAGCATTTTTGTTCGGTCTCATTCGAAACAGACAAACGCTTGTGTCAGTCAGAATCAAATAATCAGGAATGCACCATTCAACGCCAACTGACTAATTTTTTTGTTTGCGGAGTGGCTACGTCAATGAACTAAGACAAGTAAAGAAGTTGGTGGGAATAAGGAAGAATATGTGAGATGGATGAACGCCCAGACCGACATAGGACCATTGGATTCTGCGATCAGTAGGATCTCATCCAGAAAATAACATGTTTCTAAATTTTCACCCAGCCCAAGGCACCTAAATCCCTAAATGTTTTACTCAGCTCCGCCTAAAGCAGTATCGAGTAAAAAGTTGCTTTCACCTCTGTTTGAGTTGAGACTGTCCTGATCTGATTTCATGCATATTTTCAACACAATTTTCTAATACTGGCTCAAGGGTTTCAGGTATTCTGTAAAAGCTGCATGCATTGTTTAGTCACTACAACGGTGTTTGGGTAGTCGAGGGTGAAAAATAACCGAACAAATAACAAAGATATTGTAACATATTGACTTATAGCTACCTCGTTTCTTAGTGCGATCTGCTTCGGTTCTGTGGGCAGTCTGAAAGATGTCATCATATTAAGTACAATTAGCTAAGACAATGGAATGACCGGAGGCTGAAAATTCTCTGACATTAGAGAAGGTGAATGTCTAAAGAAGCTGCGTAGTGAATGTTGAAATGAGGGTGTCTGTGCATGACCCCAACACGGAAGAGCACGCCTTAAGCTTCCACCTTCGTAAGTGTTAGACGCTCGTTGATACGCTTCAAAATACACAAGTTTTATCAACCTCACAATAGCATAGAATAGCATAACCTTGATACACCGTGCACTTCAGAGGCTCGTAACGAGCAAAAAACCAGCCGGGTTGTCAAAGGATGACGAGGAGTTTGTGCCCGATAGGATCGCACATATACGGTCAGCTTCTTACTTTCCGGAAGCTTTGTGTGTAACTTATGGGGAGGGAGGAAACATAAGTCCATAATTACTTAACCCTTGTGTTCGTCTTTTTTGTTGTGAGATGTTGTTAAATACCTACGTAAGCATACAAAAACAGAGTTGAATTTACTGCTATATTTTATCCCACGAAGATTTCGCATCCGCATTTATTCTGAAAACATCGGACCGTCCGCTCAGACCTTGTTTCTGTTTTGCTTAAGAGTGTATTCCAAGGGGGCACAGAAAGCACTCCAAGCTGTAATTTGTGTGTAAGATTACATGACTGTTACTTTTTCCTCTATAGAAAAACTTTGATATTCATTTTGAAAATACACAACTCTTCTCAGTTAAGATGAAATTGCTGCTTACAATTATTCAGACCAGGGTTCCCACATCCTAGACTTCATTTGTTTGCAGATTATGGCGGTTGATTGCAATAATAAGGGATAAGTTGCCTCATAAAAAGGATAGATTTCTGGGCAGATTTCACTAGTCGTTTACCTCGTGAGCAACCCAAGACTTGGCATCCTCGGTAAAAATGACATGCCAATATAAAGCCACTGAATTAGCCGGACAATAATTTCCCAACATTGGAAAATCACCCGTCTTAAAATATTGCAGTTAATTCAGCTTCCTGATCCATGTGTTATCATAAGGTTTATTGAAGTGTCTCAAGCGGACAAATGGAACAGCTAAGTTATTCCTGTAGTGTTGTTCCACGGATTTTTCAGACCATCCTCGTGGAGGGCATTTTTGTAGAACTTCTCATCCCTCAAATACTGGACTCATTGTAAATAATCAAAAGGTTCTTGTAATTTAGCAAAATACACCCATTCGCAAACTAATTTGGTTTTTCGAGAGACTCGCCTAGAACCCAGCTTAATCTCTCGTTTGTGATGTTTCCGGGCAACTGAATGTGCTGCACCAGGCCACCTCATGTTTCAGTTGGTACTATATTCTCATAATTTCATTGAGTTTCTCTGTACCAGTCGGCTTATTGTGCAACCGAATAAGATACTGCGATACTGCTTGAATCGCTTTACGAAAGAAGCGTGAATTTTTATCATTAGCGAAAAATCTATGGTAAGAAGACACAAAAATATTCGTTAGCTGAGTGCAATCCGTAAAAACAGTGACAAAAGCCGGCAGTATAACACATAAAGTCTGGTGGATTTGTTGAGAATCGCTACGCAATAATAGCTTACATATGCAACTAATTATAGTATCCGCTTTTGTTAGTAACCAATAAGACACTGGTACAAAAATTAATGCCCTGTTGTCTAATGCTATTTTTAACGTCCGCGTGCAACAGAACGATTAGGATTCCTTAGTGAAACCAGCTGGTGAACAAAATCACAGCTGAATTAGGGAGAACCTATGTAACATTTTTACCGTGTTCACCACAGGCGGTAAATACTATTTTAGGCAAGCTGAGGAAACACCATCACGTAGCTGTTGGCCTTCAGACTTGTCACAGACTGATAGCAGAAACTGGCGTAGGACAACGCTGCAAACCAGATTATTTCCTCTCCCTGAACACTACAGCCCCCAACCCTTTTCTTAAATGTCCCTAAGTTAAGTGTACGTCTGTTTTCCAGCGTCAAGCTACCAAAACCTTTAATGGTTGAGTTGGGATATTCTCGTTCTTTGATTCAAGCAGAAATTCTTATGAGCTTCTTGTGCCCAATGTGAGAATGGTAAACCAAAAACTTGCCGGATATTCAAATGACAAATGACTCATAATTAATTTGTCGCATTCGTGAAATGATCTCTTTAGAGGAGGAAGGTAAAACACTCACGTTAGAAGCTTATTGACTTTTGATTCAAGCAGAAATTCTTATGAGCTTCTTGTGCCCAATGTGAGAATGGTAAACCAAAAACTTGCCGGATATTCAAATGACAAATGACTCATAATTAATTTGTCGCATTCGTGAAATGATCTCTCACTCACGTTAGAAGCCTTATTGACTTTATAAGTTTTTCATGAGCAGTACCATAATGCCGAAATAACGGTTGACGGACGCATACGATGAAAATAACTTTTCCCAACTGGACCAGTCTGATCTAGTGATCTTTGCATTTTTAGATTTATCCATCCTACCGATTGGGAAAAAATAATTTCATAAAAAAAATTTATACTAGTGGCTTTCAGCTGAGAGGCAGCTCTTCCCTCAGGACACCTTCTAAAAGTTCACTTTTGGTCTTGGAACCCACGTATATCAAGTGCTAGCTCAAACTGATTCAACTTCCATCGTTCTTCACTTGATACAACCACTTTTTGGTGTCTAACGACTAAGGATTCTTATCTGTTGAGGAGATCCGGGCCTTATTCAGCTCGGAAATTGTTGAAAAATTGAATGACAGTGTATGCTATAAAATGTTTGACGTTGAAACGCGATTCATCGGAATGAGACGTCAATGTCCGATTTTTCCGGTGCCATTATCCACTTGTTTTCAAGGATTTTTCAGAGATATTGGTGAAAGATTCGTGGTCAAGACACTTATTAGAAGCGCAGAAGACATTATAGCGTATTTGGCGTTTATCGGTGAATTTTAGGCAGGCTGAAATGCACCTAGTGTGTATTTAACAGCAGTCATTTGCATTCCCGGAGCACTAGTTCAGAGTCGGCACATCAAGTATATTTGAGAATTAAACAAGTTTTCGACATCATCGTTGTGCGCTTAACCAACACATCATCTGGTCATCACGCTTGAAAATATTAGAACACCCATCTGTAACCAACCCGTGCAGCACTGGACTCCTGGCCACAATTCTGAACAGTCAAATGATGGGGAAGGGTCGTAAGCTGGACGACCGGGCAACCAGTTGGATGGAAATTTCTCACACGTCGACAAACAATCCGGCCTGGCTTGTGGCTCCAGCAGGTTGTATAATGAGTCTGTTTTAAAGCTGAACTTCAGGTGGCCACAATACTTTGGTTCGTTCAGTCATCGTTCAATCTCTACAGCACGTGTTCCTCGCTGTTCTACTGTGCTATTCGGCTGGCCTATTAGTGTTGGCATCAAGTCGGTTCTTCTTTAATTCAGTCTAACTGTGTCCACCTCGTTTATTTTATTTGCGATTTATCTCACTGCAGAATTTTAAGCCAGAGGTTGACATCCATACATTATCGTCATTTGTGCTAAGGCAACTGAGAAATACAGCTAACTAAATGGAAACTGTCAGAGTTGATAAAAGGAACACAGAAAGTCGAATGTTAAAATGGTATACCTTGTGTTCATTAAACTTTCTGCAAATCCTGAAACCGTCCCAGGGAAATTTCAAAATAACAGTACACTCAAAAATATATACTGTCTCAAGTTTATTATTGATTTCCACTGCTCACTAGTGGTTTTCTTGTGTTGTATGGCTACCAAAAGTGTCAC
The DNA here is from genome assembly GCF_000715545.1 of Opisthorchis viverrini. Classification (NCBI taxonomy): domain Eukaryota; kingdom Metazoa; phylum Platyhelminthes; class Trematoda; order Opisthorchiida; family Opisthorchiidae; genus Opisthorchis; species Opisthorchis viverrini. The sequence goes on along the minus strand of NW_008751698.1, from coordinate 1,595,280 downwards.
AATATGCTCCGAAAGAAACCCGATGAGATGCCTGTCGGGAGACAGCGATTAGGTGGTTTCAAGTGTGTGATAGGATTCATATCTGAGTCTATGACAACTCCTCAATATTAGTCTTCACAGTACAGCCCCTTCTGCGCATCGAAACGCGTAACTCACTCAGGGCATCCCTTTCCGGTCTGGATATGTGACCAGTTATTTCTACATCTACAAAAACAAAAGATGTAATCACAATGGTTTTTTATGTGTTTTGGTACCCCGAAGCAAATTAAGGTTCCTCGTTGGAGACAAATGTTTCAATGAAATTTGTTGGACTCTGCCGAAGATAACTCTTCGCATACGTTCACGCTTTGCGCCTTGTGAAATCCTGACCAGATTTGAACATTTTGGCATCCAGTCAGCTCTACATTAGGTGCTGTGCGAGAGTGTTTCCTCTTTCGCAAGCCTAACTACCATGCTGCTGACTACTCAAAGAACAGATGAATGTCCTCCACCCGTATTTCATAGTTCAATAATTTTGATAGTGTTAAACCCGGGTTGTGTGTCCTCTCAAACTACCATGCTGCTGACTACTCAAAGAACAGATGAATGTCCTCCACCCGTATTTATATTCTTCTCTCTTATAACATTACTTGAACATTGAGCTGGCCCATTTTTCAGTTTTCTAAGTTTGTAGTTTCTGAAATGCTACCCGTGAACAAGCGAATTTCTATAAGATGAGAAGCAGAGAGGAAAACTGCCCCTGGAAATGTATTATCACGAAAAAATGCCTTGTGATCAAAGCCATCCGTACACGGTAGGCCAGTCCCACAGCAGTAACCTCTGTCACTGCAAGACCCAATATTGTCATATTTTGAGGCAATTCACAATACAGGTAATCTTTTGGCAAAGATCAAAGAATTTCAACTTATAGCTAAGGTATATTTTCATTCCTTGTTGTGGAGTTTATGCTAACCGATCCTCAACATGTACATAGATTCCCCAACATACTATGGATTCAGATCGGTCCCCTGTGAAGAACCATGCTAGTGGCTGATTTATTTTGACTGTGTATCGTTTACTCGAGGAGCTGCATTTTCGGCAGTGCATATCCCATCCTACTTAATCATCCGCTTTCCCGAATCCCCTTCAACATTGAGACTAATGTCCAGCATACCAACAACGAAAGGAAACTCTACTCTTTTTTCCCTGAATTGCGATACATCCTTATCCGTCTGTCGCAGGGATTTTCGGCTAAGGGTTACGACTAAATTCAATGGTCTGTCAAGGCGCAGCATGAATTCGCGAAGTCTGCTTGAAAGTGCTTACACGTACCTGTCGATCCATCAAATCTATTCAGTGCATCATACGCATGCCCGCGTGTGAAAAGTCTGCGACGTGCAACACGATATGGGAAAGACAAATCTGTCGCACTTGATTTAAAAACTTCCTCCGTGTGCATTATGAGACGGGAAACACGGCCGGGCGATTTGGTCGGAATAACGATCGTGCAGCACAGATGCACTGCAAAAGCCTTTGTGTGCATCAGTGTCAACCAATAGGTTCTCTGAATTTTCCTAGGATGTTTGAAGTTGATGAGTTTTTCTGGAGTCACCCGAATAAACCGTAAGACTTGCATCAATGTAAACGAGATAAAAACACGCTACTCTAAAATCCAGGGGAAGCCTGTTTTAATGGGTAGGATTATTTCACAGATCGGATATTTTTGCGAATCTAGCTCCTGACAAAAAAATATCTGCATTCGCTCAGCTCCGGACAAGGTTTAGATCATTTTGAGCAATGGACGGACATTTGACTATCCCCGCTTTACCCTATGGGTTGACGTATAGAGTAAATAAGCTAAAAATAATAGGGGACTGCCGCATTTGGACAAAACACTTGTAGATGGAGCACCGAGTGAACCATAGTCGCACTTCATTTCGACCCACCTTGTCTCAGAACAATGTTTTTGCATCACACTGCAGGTCTCGTCTCCATGACGTAAATTTGGGTGACTAAAGAGCTCATTATTATGACTAGCTTTTTAAGATAGTAGGGTACATCCGAAATTTCCGCTTTACCTCAGTTTTTCCTAGGTAAAATACATTTGCTCCAAACGGATGTATGTTAAACGACGGGTAATCTTTATGCTGCTACTCTGGACAGGAAGGAAAGCACATACTGACTCACCTCCGATTTCTCGCTTTTTCGACTTTCCCGACAGTCCATACATGACATTTATAGTTTCTTCATTAGGCAGGCAAACTAAGCGTGTGACATCACTGTGACAGGATAGCAAGGCAGCCCAGACAACGGCCGAGAGCGAGTCATCATCTCATCACACTGAACGTGCGACCGACCGTGTTACTGGTGTCTGTGGCGCCATATTGATTCATAATGAAGCCTGTCAGCCTAGACAAGATATCTGGATTCAGAAAGCTGGGGTATATAGAACGGTAATGTCTAGGTGTCCGAATAGCTGAGCACCAGGAGAAGTTAAGAGATAGCTGCAAAATGAAGACAGCAGGAAAACCTCCCAAGAGAGATCGTAGACATTTCGAAACACTAATAATTCCAAGCTACCTGCCTCGGATTCGCAAACCATTGTTCCCACTTCCCATTTCAGCCTTTCAGTAAACTGTCAAAATCCGTCATATTTGGTCTATTGGAATCCGTGGGAAGGAGTAATGTTGGTAACAAAATTTCCATTGTCCCGGAAGTTTTCACATTGTCTTCTTATGGTTCCAACCGTAAAGTCACTTGTGTTGATGGTATTTTGCAGAGGGCAAATAAAACAAGGTCAGTGATATTTCAGTGAAAAATCGGAAATAGTGTGCAGTTAGGGTATCAGATAGACAACTCATTCGGTCCTATGTGTAGACCTTGGGTTCCTATCAAATTTACTTGGAGATTTGCCTAACTGGTTTGCATTAGACCTGTGTAGATCTCATAATGATGAACGTGTTTGGTCCAATCTAATGCGAATCCAATGGGAAGTCCCCATTAACGTTTTGCCTTCTAAACGCTATTTGACGATATTTGACCACTGCGGTCTTCGATCTAAATTATTGCTGTTCCAGGAGTGAACGGTTTTAGCTGCGTGAATTTCCAACTTTTACCATTCTGTGCCAAAAACCGGATCACTCCGGGCTAAATGTGATGATACGTCTGAGGTTCGGAGTTCAAGTCTAAGCAGAGGAAATAGGGTAGAGTCCTTCCTTGTTTGGTGAGAACTGGTCAAGATGATGGTGGCTTAACAGGAAAAAGCTGTCCAAATAAGGGATTGTGCATAGAAGTGAAAGCTGTATGCAGCAAGTAATAAAGCAGATAGTTTTCAGGCTAAAAGCCCTGCATGCCTTGCATCATCTTTGCATAGCTTGTGGTATTCAGCGTATCATTAGGCGTTTCTCTTACAATCTATGATCATTCAATCCGATATTGCTTTCAGGACGAAAGTTCATTTAACAAATCGTAAAAGCTCTAATTCCTTACGAAGCATCATAAATGCTGCATATCTGATCTCACAGATGGCTTACAGTTAGCTCCAGGACTACCAGTTATTCTAAACTGTCAACTCGAATATGGGGGTTGGTAACGGAAACCAAAACAATGATGTATATGACGTTCACTTAGATGAGTACCAAAAGTACACGACTGCATTTCCAACCATGTGAGGGCTTAAACATGCCATAAATCCATGGCTAGCACGTGATTCACAGTGAAAGAAAATTGATGTGAAACGGTGCTGCTTCCCTGAGTTCGATGCAGATTGGGGGTTAATTATGGAATTCGGTCCACTGGTTATTTCCGCATTTGATTTACTGATTCCACAAATAAGGAATTTTTCCTACGCACAGGTTGTCTAATTTTAGTAATGGAGTGCCGCTGCAATATCATCTGTGAATATAATACCAGATCAGTTAGCGCATGTCAGGGTTTGTTGAGAAATATTCAAGATTGAAATTGCGTAGGATATCCTAACAGAAGCTCCCCGACCTCTGAGCGCTGATCAGTTGGGAACGGAGTTCCTTTTTCTCGGCTGTATCTCTTCATAGGTATTGCTGCATCGTTAGTCTGCCAAAATCCGGACAATCGCTCCTTGAGTTCAGTGATACCAAACAGTTTTGGGCGGTTAAGTAAGACAAAACTTTTAAGGATATGTAAACTCAAACGGTGTGAGAATGACTGTCCCTTTCTAAACGGACAACTCACAAGGAAGCAAGAACGAAGGGACCGATCAAATGAGTGATGTAAGACCAATGGTCAATCTTTAATTTGTGAATTTTTGTGAAGTGAATTTTTAGTCCAACCAATAAACAAGTGTAAATTTATGACCTGAACTTTTGGATTGAATGGGGACACACTGATAGCCTGTTGAAATTTAGTTTAGGTTGCAAACTTCTCCGGATAAACAAGGACTGACGATGAACAAGTGGCGCGGGTTTGCTTCATAATCCGTGGGCTCTAAGTATGCATTTAGATGTTCACATGTTGGAAAATAAGATAATTCCAATCCCGAAATAACTTCTTTGCATGAGGAAAGTGTGAACACCATGATAACGCAGTAGTCTACAAACTGCTGAGCGGAATGTTAAAATTGCTTCGAGGGAAAGCAATCTCACGGTTTCAAGAAATTTGATCACACCTTGCATATTTCGTTTTTCATCTTTCAACTGACGCATCCGTGAGGCTTACTCTAGTGCAACTCAGCTAGAGTTTGCCAATTTACACCCTATCGGTTCTGCGTCAAAGCATCAAAAAATCAGCTAGTTGACGAAGAAAACACATAAAGGTTATTGAACCTGGAATATGAAAAACCAAGATAGCGAGTAAGAAGATAAACAGGCCACAGGTTATATGAAGTATCTCCTAGGGCCAAAATGCTGGTCTGATACTTCTACTGGTTTTCCACTTCTTCCATCGTAGTGACTAGCGACAAATCTGCGAGTCATTTGTATGTGGCATCTTTATTGCCTTTTTTGTTTTACAGACTCCTCAGTCTGTAGTATTGACAAACTTGATCATCCATGGCACAACAAAGACTCCAACATGTTGACGAACAGCTTGCTCAATTGCATTCTCATTGGAATCCTTTAGTCATGGTTGCTGCATGGGACCGTTTGGTGCTGTTACAGAGGTGTCCTTGGTGGCGTAATATGACCGGTTAATGTTTCATATATACGATTGGGTACTATAGGGGAAAATGTTGGTGGCTCAGGTAGCGTAGACAGTCGTTGGCTTGTCCGCTGAGCTGGGCAATTTGATTGCAAACGTTTCATCACCAATCGAGGTGACAGCAGCAGTGCGTCATTGGGGAGCGTAGTGGTGCGATGATATGGTACCGCTACGCACCACTATGTTCCCCAATAACGCACTGATGTCACCTCAATTGGTGATAAAACGTCTACAATCAACTTACCCAGCTCAGCGGACAAGCCAACGACGATCGGGTACATTGGTGCGATTCGGACGTTCGTCGTCGCGGAAACGCTATTGGCCCAGGTTATATTGGTGTTCGTTGATACGTCCACTATGCCCGGTAGTTTAGCTGCAGGTTGCCCAGATTATACAATTGAGTCAGTGACCCTGGTTTGAGTGCATTGATCAGGTGTGACTGAGAAAGGTGAGTGAATTGTTTGTAAACTAATGATACCGTTTTGGAGTCTGTTCGCAGGAGACGCATATTTTAAAAGAGGCCCAGGTATTTTATTTCGTTGCATGTCTTTCAAACGAGACCGTTGTGCTTCACGAGTCCCAGTTTACTGAGGACCGTCCTATCGATTCATACCGCTAAACAAAAGAGGATTCATGACTTGACAAAAATCTATGTGAAATGGACACAAAGAGGCCCGTGAGTTGGCGACTGAACTTTGTTTGACCTTCACTAATGGGCACAGACAATTCGTCCAAGATCCCGGTCCAAACATTCAAATCACACGCTCGCATACAGACACCGTTTTGGCGGACTATGTATGGCAGACAGTGACATCCACACGTTAACCGCAAATCGACTGAAGGTTTAATCTGATTCTCCCCTTAACTAAGAGTCAAACTTTACATCTTTAAACCAACTGGTGGTAGAATATTCATCTTTTTAGTGTTTTCTCCCCACTCTCACCGTAACTCGCGCAAAGCCCTTATAACAGTGAACAGGTGTCTAGTGACACAAAATCTACCGAACGGCAAATTCGTTTACGAAGCCAGATAACAATTTCCACTAGGCCCACATTCGCAGCCTGCCTCCTGATCTACAACTTGAAAACGCATTACAGTTTGGAATTATTTGCTAATTGAAAGTTAAAAAAAATCACGACACAGGTGCAGCGAATAGCTGGAACCGAACAGATAACGGTATTAATCAGCTAAGTGTTCAGTGCGCTGCAGATTCCACAGAAGCACTCCCCGTCAGCATCTCAACAAAGATCTTTGAGAAAACCCAGGTTTTCCTCATTACAACTAAACTGATAATTGCTTTCCAGGATTTCACATGATGGGGCAACTTCAATCGAGCATTTTTGGTTGTATCAATACTAACTTTCATAAGACTTAACTCAGGTTGACGCTGGGTATATTTTTCAGATAGCTGAAGTCACTTGTTGATCAGGAGTCAGTTGAAGTGACCATGGATCCCGTAAATGAAGGATGATTGACCATACACACTGTCTAGGTGTAAGTTGATCACACTGCTGATCAGTCGCTCGTGGCCAACTGACACCAGGGAGATTGCGACTTCGAAACACCCTTGAAATCTGTGAGATGCGCATTACTGGTGATTCCCAACAAAGTGGAAAGAACTCCACAGCGCTTCTCGGCTTTTCGGTATTTAGTAGCTTCACTTCAGGCCACAGTCTCAATTGCGACTGCATTTTCTTTTCGAAATCTTCTGGTGGGTCATGCAATCTTGTCTTGCAATACGTGTGAAAATATTATTTATTGTGCCGCACTGAGACCAGCGGAATGAAGTCCTCCCCCCATCTTCGGTCACCAATCAGTGTTTTTCCGTGAGAAATTATTACAAAAATGCCCACATTGGAACAATAAAAGGTGTGTATGATCGAAAAGCCTTAGTACTCTGGTGATTAGTAAGCAGGAGGCAGTCCAAAGCGTCTCTCTCTTCGATGGAACATTGTTTATGGAAATGGCAGGTAAATTTTGAGATGAAACAAACAAATCGATGTACACTGAAATGGACTCTATCCCTCTTCTTTTAAATCAGTCACAATAAAATGAGCAGCAGTGAATTACACCCCATATCACACAACAACATCAACGCTTGGGGAATCACATTTATAGAAAAAATAAGGTCCATGTTTTGGAACGAACTTGATCTCTTAAATAAACTACAATTAAACAGATGCACCGAGAAGAACGGCATTCAGAAGACCAGTTGCATATTTTTCTGATCGGGTGCTGCAAATTTAGACCCAACAAAATAGTAAGAGGTGGATCCACAACGTACGGCGGTTACGCATTTCAGAAGATGGATGTGGGGTAAACGGCCGACTTGAAGAGGATATTCAAAATCACCTAGACTTTTGGGTTGGAATAGCGACAAACTATCCGAAGAAGTACCCATGGCGGTAACTGCGCATGCAATGAAAGCACCCACCAGTGCATGTTATTATATTTATGGAGGTTACCAAGGCCATAAACTGCTTGTTTCAGATCGTTGAAAATCTTCCAACTCCTGATTAATCACCTTGGCGATGATGCCGAATCCTGATCGTTGTGCTGCATAAGCAAATCTCATCTGTTCCAGTCTCAAAATGCATTTTCTGGTTTTTTGCTCCCAAGTATTTTGTTTATCATCAAACACAACCAGCTGAGTTTGAAGCGGTCAACTGCCCAAGACGACATTCAGTGCAGGCAACTTTACCTAGATAATTCAGAATGACTTACGATGCATTCACCGGAATTCCTGTTCCATCTAGTACACAACAGTGATTCTATATCTGAGGGTTTCTCAGGTTTATTCTACTTGAAATTATATTCATGAAAAAATGGTCTATCTATGCTGAAATTTCCAGGAGCACTGTGTAGCTGTTTTACCCTTGTAGGGAATCAGCAGCAGCAATCTGCCCGCTAGTAGTTTGGACACCCAACTGTTCGGCCAGGAGCGTCTTATCGATAGTGTGGCTAAGTAGCAATCAGACCATACATAGCACCACTCATTCTTCGTTCGCAGAATCCGCATCAAATAGTTACGTGTTCACTGGCTCCTCATGCGACAACCAACCAAAATGACTGGTTCTTTGTTGAAGTAACCTGTTGTACCTCGTGGCAGTCAGGAGTTCCCATTTCACCAGCGTGAGTTGCTTGAGCCTACCATGGAGCTTTTCAAGTAAAGCAAATCTCTATCTCTCCTTACCCGCTTAGTTCAAGGAAAGTATTTGGAAAATATTGCTCTCAAACTGGTTCCACTTTATATGTGAGCACCTTGGTTGTTTTAGAAGACGGTGAATACGGGTACACCTGAGCTGGAATGCAGCGTCAGTTTTTAGCTCAAATTACAATAGAAACATGCGATCTCTATTCTAAAGGGATTGGTCTATCAAGACTGAAGACTTTTCAAGCTATCAGCAATGCATGAAGCCAGGAGAATTACGCATACATACGTTTTGGGGAGGAACAATTCCTACGTCGTACTATCTCATGGTTAGCTTAGATCGCCTAGAGCGGAACGTTAAAAGTAGCAAATATAAGATACATTTGGTGGGCTTAAAAATTCGTTGAGATAATAGTAAATCCTAATTGCGAGCAACTAAGAGCCTTGAAGGTGACCCGCTGGATGTCTTGAAAATAAAGTTGACCGTACGTTTTGAATCTCACGAAAACACAAAAAATTGATATGCCATCCTTGTCCTCTCAATCACCAATGATAGTTAACCATCATTTGTAGACTGCTCTGCAGAGGAATGATGGTCGGGGAATCGGGCAAGAAATCAGTCGATCAGCACTATCAAAAGCATAGGTTCATTTGTCCACACTGTTGCGTGCAGTAAACGGAGTACACAGGATGGCCAGCAAGAGACAGCCGAGGTAGTTTGAAAGTTCTTCCTATTGAAAGTAAATGAGTGTGTTAGGATACTGTCCGGGTGCGAAAGCCTAGGCGTAACGGCAACTGGGGTTCCTAACCAAGGAGCTTGACCCAAGCCTCCAATTGCTGGGCAGCAATTCTTGGCATAATATCACTACACTAGTCTTCAGTTTGCAGGGCGTGCAATCACAGTTACTGCTCTCTTCCCCTAAATCAGGGAAACAGAACTGGTCCTAATAGCTTTAAGTTTGGAGTTGTGAGCCTCAAGGAGTTTTATTTCCTCGGTATATCAAGTTCTATTTTTTGAGTACATGACTTGATGCTTAATTTGTTTCTCTACAATTTGTTACCTCAGTCCTGATGCCCGTACCTGCCTATACTGGCAGCTTCGTCCGTTTCTGACATTCATATGAGACTGAATTCTAGACATCACTAGAAAATGACACATTCGAGCTAACGAGTCTGACGGCGGCGAAAATTCAACTATGGATATTGAAGTTGACGTCCTGGGAACAAGAACAGTAACCGCATTAAAATACACGTAGTTTGAATGAGCAATACAATAGAATTCACTCTTGTCATAACCAATCTGGAGTAAAGCTTGAAGAATTCAGTTCAAGTAATTAAAACGGGTCACCGAATTTAACCGCTCGAATCCAATAGTACCACTCGATTCGTCTGCGAAGACAATGAGATGATAGGGCCAGAACTTTCACTTGAACTGATACATAGCAGTGTGCGGTTACACTCAACCTCACTCGCCCCAGGTAGGGCGGAACCAGTCATGTCAAGGGGATTCAGCAATCTTACGAGTGGTGTTCTGTCGGGAGAGCGAGCTCCATTGTGGTTCTAAGCGTAATTCGATGGCTTTCACATAAAAGGATTGTTGCATGTCGGAGCGTCCGGAAATCCATGGCAAACATGCTTCCAATGCATTCTTGTATATTACCATGGTGGGACATTGAATAGGACCGATAGGTGGTTTTTCACGAAGCACGGACTTAGTGGAGTTATTTCTCATTTACAAGTTGAGCTAAAAACTTAGGTCAACAACCTGATCCTTGGATTTGGGGGAACAGTAAGCAATAACTGATCAAATTAAAAGACATTCCAGATTGATGGACGAGATTTATTACTCAGCGCTGGACACTTCGGTTGCTTCAGTTAACTATTAAATTACGTTTATTTTGCATCATCTGGTCGACGAAATATGGGGAAATAGGGTGAATCAACCCCACAGCATCACATGCACGACATTTTCCGCGCTTGTCTTCCAAAAGTTCAACATTCCGTCTATTTCTTCGCGAAAGTAGTTTTTCCATGCTTTCTTTGTCAGTCCTATTTTTTCGCGAATTTACACGCATTCCGCCATGCACCTGGTAACAATATATCTCCTACAAAAACTAATCTGACTCTACCGTTCTCATTCCGACAGCACAAAGTTTTCTTTGTGATGATTCGTGTATCATAAAAGATGAAGAGACAGACTCTGTTGAATAAGCTTATGCAGTCACCATCGATGCATGGTTACATGTCTCGCGTACTGATTTTCGGAGAAATAATTTTCAGCTTAGGTAGAAAAATCCCATTAGCCGCCAAAATAACCATAAAGAGCTGGATTCTTGTTTAATTCAGTCCAGAGTTCGTGAGTGACGGAACAAACCTTTTTGTGACCCTTGTTGAGTGTTCCGTTGAAAGTCTCGTTCTCATTGTGAGCAACGTCAAACTGAAAATTTTTGGCCCCATAGTACACCAGGCGGTAAACCTAAGAGGATTCCATAGTGGTAGTGAAGAAATGCAAAGCCTCGACCATGTAGCCGAGACAAACAACTGGTTTGACAATAACCGACCGCTATGATTCTTTGGTATTCAGCGTTTTTCTCTTTATCACCGCAACGAGTTGAGTTCTTCCTGAGTCTTCCTGAGTCTTTTTGTCCAGGCATTTATCGTTGTCCTCTACCCCCCACAAGGCTCCCAACTTAACTTATGACTTCAACCACAAATGACGCTCCCGGAAAGTGATAGTTCGTCTGCTCCCAAACTTAACGGCGTCCTTTACATGAAGGGATAATCCATCGCTATGTAGAAATTCCACAATCGTGAATACCGAAAGGTAGGTTCAGGACGTAGGGTGCGGTTTTATCCTAGGAATACTGCGCCCAAAGCTTAACTGGATAGCAACGAACAAATAAACTATAGCTATATAATTTGTTGTACATTCCCTTCTCAAGACCCCAAATTCCACTCCTCAGGGAAAGAACAGCTAATGCATATGAAAGCACAGAGTGAGAACTGAGGTTCATTGAGTTACGTGTTCAGTTCGGCCAATACTAAACTTTTTTCAAGCATCCTGATCAATCGGTTATGTCCACAGCTTGACCGGACATCGTGTTGGCTAGACTGTGAGCAGGCCAAATAACAGAAAGAGGAATTCGAACTGAGAAGAGATGGGTTTCTGCATTCAAAATGTGACTTGCATAACCTGAAATCTGGACTGAAACTTGCGGAATAAGGTTACACGAAGGAAGCACTTTCCCCTACATCTGCTGAAAATATCGAAATAATTCGCTAACTGTTTGATGAGTCGCCAAATTTCACAGATTCTATGCTATTTCCAACTCTATTTCCAAATATCGCATTTCAAGGTACAAGTTAAATTTCATGAGTCATCGAAAGACCATGGGGCCAGTAACTGCTTGTTACAGGTGCAGCAACAAGCTGATTTTATTGTCAGCAATGTAGGCTATTGTTGCTCGATTCCTAAAAAAAACACCAATTGTTGTCAAAAGCTTTCCATGCCCGGTGCACTTGGCCTAATGGTTAAGGTACAAAGAAAACAACAGACCTCGATAAAACATCCGAAACAATAGTACGAAATTCCACTCGTTGTAACAAATATTTTAAGGAGAGCTTTGGCAGAACCTGCAGAAGGATGCGGATCAATATAAATTATCATAGCAAACGCAACACCTATCGCTTTCCTTGAGATCCGTCTATAAACAATAATAAAAATATTACACAAATATTTGAATCTCACTGCAAGTCGGATGGAACATGACAGAGTAGGGGAACCGAAATAACATGCTAGGTTGAAGTGGAACATGAGGAAACCTTCTGTCAGCATATTCAGTTGTGGAACGTCATAAAAAAGAGAATCAGCTGGAGCGAAATGCACTCATGTGCATACCAATTTGGTTTTGACGGGAGACTCACCTGGAACCCAGCTGAATCTCTCGTTTGTGACTCAAATGGCTTCAGCTGAGTCACCCGTTGAAACCAGAGTAGTATGCAAGTGAATGTATTTCACGAACTTTTATAGGTGGCCATTATACTGTTCCGTACCAACAATTTGAAACGTGAATAGTCACTCGAATTTGCACGTCACCGGTGAATTTTAGCAATATTTAATTTGAGTGGAAGCCATATCCTTTTCCGTAAAACTTTTTCCAATACTTTCAACTCATATAAAGTAAATGGAGGCCTGAGCTGATACTTGAGTTTCGCATTGAGCCTCGGTGATTTTATTACAGTTTCTTCACATATGGCACGCATTTTAAACTACACGCGCTAGCAAACGCACAAACGGTACAAATGCACTTCTCCGATTTACTGCCAGAATGTGGTTCTGTTACATGATCTAAAGAATTGATATTTTGTTTGCTTTTCCCTTCAGCGAGTGATATGGATCTGGGTTAAAACTGTTAAAAGATCATAAGTATTTGATCAAACCTCGTGTCCGATAGACACCTCATACTTAAGACGACTGTGTGTCAAGTCTAACCTGTTCGTGTGTATGTTGTAGTGTTTATTTTGCAGCCGTACAATAACCGTATTGTTCCATGTGTGTACAGAAGTGGACGTCCTATTACAGGTACCTCGGAAGCGGTGGCTCGTTCAAAATCCAAAAAAAAACCATCAGTTCACAATTAGGAAAGGCACTCGTTATTTTTATGCGTTTGAATTAAGTTCATTGAAAAATGAACCTTTTTAGGCGAAAATGCTGCAAACTACTGTAGTATGTTTAGCACATTTTAGCTGGTTTGACCACTTGACTATATAGTTTCTTTACTAGCAGCTTCTTTCCTTGGGTCGAAAGACGGTTTCATAAGGCGAGATCACGAAACCACGTTACCACCGCGTTCCTGGCCCTCGCGTCACACAAGCGTACCTAAATTCACGACATTTACTACCTTTTCCTTTTCGCTAACCATCTCTGGTCGATAAAACTTCGACCAAGGTGTTCATAAAATATCTCCCAGAACAAGATATCTTTTACCACAGCCAGCTTGCACGCCCATCCGATTTCCTTTCCCATGACGTGCACTTCAATTAACCATATGACAGTGCACGAGCCTTTCAGCGTCGGTTGGCGTTGCCAACTATTGATTGTGACGATCGATCGACCCCTTACGGTCGTCGTGGTCGTCTTTCCGGTCGGCATTTGCAGGGTGCTGACCTGGCATTCGGCTAAAGTGCCCTGACGTGAGTGTGTACGCTTGTGTGAGGGGTTGTGTTGTGGATGTAATCCTGGCCGTTCTGGTGTGCGTGTTTTCGTGTCCTCCCGGTTTGTACCAGCCCACATGTTTCGCCTTCCGTGTGTGCCCGAGATGTATGTGCAATCAGCCGTACACCATATGTTCAGCTTTTGAATCCATAGAAAAAGCAGTATTTGCGCTAGGCATGAACAGCTACAAGGACCAATGCAGCGAGTAACAGTTGGCCAATCATTTCTGACGGTCGTTCGATGGGATACCCCAGAAGAAACACGTTCCACCCCATTCTGGCCAATCACAACGGTCTACCCCGGGGTTTCCATTCTGTCACGTAGGAAGTTTGATACCCATGTGTGAGTGTGGCAAAGGCCCAGTTAAACCATGTGTGTGTGGGCTAATGGTTGATAAACAGACTGGCCACCCTTAAATAGTGGACTAAATTGAATTCTAGCAGACCACTCGAAAACCAACATTGAACGGCAAGCAGGGAAACGTGCACTGAGAATAGAATCTGTGGATTTCAAGTATAACATATCCCAACACAAACATTGTGAAACAGCTCAGGTTCCGTTTTACTCAAAGCAGACTCAGTTGTTGAATGACCCAGTTTACTCACCACCAAGAAACAAGTGTGAATTTTCCCAATTTACAAGCTACCGCAGTGAAACGTACAACTCCTGTTTGGCAACAGGTCCTTTCTGGAATTCGAGTGTGATACTGACCGACGGGGAATTTGTCACCCGATCGGTTCAGTTTATTGCTGAATTTCGTTGTGTGGAGTAGAAGACCTAATCAGTTTTCCCGTCTTCCATCAGAGATCAAACAAGTCCATCAAATTGTTTGATTCTACTGCTCCCGAACCACTACCATGTCTGATAACGAAGGTGCTTCAGATTCATCAGATTTCTCTGATGGTTACCCAACTACTACAACAATAAGTACAGTCGCTGTTCAGGCAGGAGATGCTCGAATCGTTCTCGCCGTATTACGAGTAAGTATTGCTTTCACGTGGAACATTTTGGTACCTTGGCTATTCACCTAGCTCCACTCAGTTTGTAGTACGAATAGCAAACAGTTATCCGCGTCAATTGTGTTGTGAGAAGACTTCGTAATTTCCAGTGAAGATTTTATTCAATAACTGGAACAGTCTGTGCTGAAAGGCCGAGAAGCACTGTAGAACTGATTTGTCCTCAGCAATGTGCATCCCACGGACCCCTAAGGATTCCCGAACCCCAAGCCTTTCAACCAGTGGTTGAATAGTTAACCGTATAGCAACAGGCGGTTGAACAGTGGGCAATTAGCTTGCGCTTATTCATCAACCTAGCTTGTTTATGGCCATATTTTGTCCACACATCCGCAGCTGAAATACACATCGTGAAAGGTGTATTAGGGAAGGATACATTTAGAGAAACCTAGCCTGCACTATTTGTTCCGAAAACTACAAGCCAAGCCAGGAGGACGTCAGACGAAGAACCTACTCCGAAATTTCTTGAGGACAGCCTCAGGTGCAAACATAATTAAAAAAGGTTTGATAAATCAAAATTTTGGAACCCAGATTTCCACTGTGCACGATGCGAAAGCATCCAACATCCACTGGCATACTCCATTCCAGTGTATTTTGTTGGACACGACACGAAATAGTGACTCAAAAACTGAAGATATCACATTTTTATGGTAGCCCAAACACAGTTCACGGATTCTATTCTACCGAAAGAACGGAGAAAGATAACCTAAATGTAAATTCCAGACGTTGATAGCTCTCCTCTATCCACTTCCTTTGCACGCCTCCATGTAGGTGATATCGAATGACTTGGTACAGGAACTTGAGCCAATAAGTGACTGAGAGCGATTCAAGGTGCACGATCTAGGAGCTGTTTTGTTCAAAATGGCATTCAAAATGCAAAGTAGACATTCCTAGACTATTTTGATTTATTTACCACAAAGTCAGTAACTTTGCGTCGTCCGCGATTCCAGGACAGCTGGTCAGACTAACTTCAACCGGAATAAGTTCATTTAAGTAAATCCTCAGGTGATGGACGGTCGGACTAGTCATGAAGGCATGTACCGGAAATCGAAAAAGCAGAGGAGAGTAAATTTTGGATCACGCAGATGTGTTGTATCTGTAGCGTGTCCTGAATTGAAGCATGAACCGATCTTGCTGCACCCGGCAGTTGGATCACTGACGTTGGATCGCCAACCAGTAATTTGGCTATGCCAGATATGCTGAAACCGCAAACACGTTAGAGGGTAAGCACTCGCGGTAGCAACCAAAATCACCGGGCCTATAAGTATCCCACTGAGACAGGCACTCAGCTTTCTAGCTCAAGAAAGAACTTTACACAACCAATGTAACCAGAATTGTTCTGTTGTCTATTTGGTTGATTTCCAGCTTTCCAGACCTTGTTTAAATCACTTTACCTCATAATTCTTATTCCGGAACCGAAGTGGTTCGCAACATTCGCAATTCTTTCGTGGTGATGTCATAATTCTGATCAGGGGGATTTAGTTCCTATTTGACAGGCACGGTATCATATCAGCCGCAGTTTAAGTATCTGGGTATTTAATGACTAAACTACGAGGTGCGGTTCCCATCACATTCGACTTGATTATAGACGTCAGAATCAGTGGATTTATCAAACACGTCAAAATAAGTACTGGCACCATTTGAAACCTGATCTGCGGCCAAATAAGAATCTTTAGAAAGCGCGCATCCAGTGGCCAAAAATCCTATAGGCAAGCAGAAGGAAATTAGTTGAGCAGGGCATTGCTAAGTTTCTCTGAACATTGAAGTCAACTTAACGGATGACCGAATGGACTGGCATTTCGAAGACCTTTATTCGACCCCAAAATGACAGCCTTCATAATTTGCTGTCGGCTTCTTTCCTGGTAAGGAAAATGAGGACTTTAAACGCCAAAGATGGGATACAAGCCATAAATAGCTTTACCCTGAAATCCGAGGTCTTTTGAACTGGGATATGAGAAGATGAATAAAACTGTTAACCGGTCATCATTTTGGGAAGCCGTCTTTTCCGCGTATTTTATTTGCCAAATCCCCACGGTTGATGCACTTCACTCGAGACAGTAAATCGAGTAAAGGCGCTATTCAATCTGTTCTCTCAAACGAGCGAAAAATGACGCTGAATCCCTCGTTGACACTGCTCCTTTAAGGTCTCGAAGAGTTTTCAGCGGCCTCATGAGTAGCGTGCACCCTCTAGGCACCGTGTGTGAGCCCAGCCAGGTCTCATTCTCAAACGGATTTTCAAAGGGACTCTGAACAAAAAAACACCTTGCGGTCATATTGTATATGCAAGCAGGAGACGGAAAATGTCGCGCAGTCCCCAGTTACGTTCATAATAATGATTTTGGTTGGTTAGGTACGTGCTTGCACCTGCTAGCACACTGCCGCGAAACTCTGCACATGATTGGTTGAGTTCATTGTGGCTCAGCGTAGTCCAGTCTGGTTGCTTGGTTGAATCAAATGATTCTGTGGCACAAAATAAAAGATGAGTGGAAGCATTCTTTCTATAAGTAAAGTAATTAGTTTAGGGAACTCTGACGAACGTCCACCTTCTGTATAAAATATGACCAAAGTAGAACCAAGCTGGTAAAATCCTTCAGAAATAAAACTTGAACAACACAGTGACAAGGACTCTGAACTTCCCGTGGGTCCGATTTTGCGTAAATGTTCTGAAATATTCTCCTTTCCAGGCAGTTTACATGTTGCTTCAACACGAATGCTTCATAGAAGGCTTTTTACTGTTCCATGGAGGCAGACTAAAAATCGGCGCATTACAAAATAATTGGGGGCATTTTGGAGACATTTTTTGCGGTTTTGACAAAAATTTGTTATTTATGAGGACTAATCGCCTTTACGGTTGCACGTTATAAAAGGATAGATTGTTGCCCATCGCTTGCAAATATATTGCCTTTCATTAAATTTCTTGCATCGTATAATTATTTCTGCTAAACAACGCCCAAAAATTGTAGCAGCAACGGTCAAAATTTCTCTTTGGGTTCTGAAACTTTTTACAAGATGGATCTTCGAAAGGTGTTGAGCAAGGTGAAAATGGTGAGGACCTAGCTCACTGACAAGTATGCAGAACCTAACTACTTTTGAATTAATTATTCGAATATGGGAGTATACCAAAAATCACAGTGGCAACTTGAAAACCTTTGGAGCTTACGACGGACGATTCTTGTCAACTTCGAACCAGAGAAGGAACATCTAAGCACAAATAACACGGGAATAAGTGCAGACGACATCGTGTATCCCGCGCAACGGTAGTTGTGTGCGCCATATATTGTAAGAGTACTGACCAGACGAACAACCAATATTAGTAATGCATGTATACCTACAACATACTTTGAGCTCGGTGTCTGCAACATCCTCTGCAGACGTAAATGGAGTGGACAAAGTGTTACCCACCAAGCTGACTAGAACATATAAATGAACCTCGCTGCTCTCGGCTGAACGATACTCATAAGTTTTCCTAAAAAGTTCAGCAGCCCATTGTCGGTTTCATCTCTCGTGGGGCTCATCAAGTGGCCCCAGTCTCGATTTTCCGTTAACGTCAAGTTATACTTGAAACCAAATTGTGCGCAATTTCATTACTGTTATTCTGATAATGCTGCTCATTAATTTGACGTCGTTGCGAATGCATTCGGTAAAACCTTATTAGAAAATCAGGTACACAGGAATTCTACGGATTGCTGATCCTGTCCTAATGAACTCTTGTTGGCATCAGTTGAAAATCATCCATTGGTCTTGTGTTTCATCTTCGTATAGCCTCAGAAACATCTACGCCTTTGAACAATATAAATAATGACTGGATTTTATGTGGATCAATCCAATGTCAAACCAAGCTGCGCTAGTCTAGTCCTAAAAATACTTACATCAACTTTTGTAACACTTGTTTAACACAGTTACTTGCAGGCTCCAGCCACATCTATAATGGGAGTGTACTGACGCTGGCCTACAAAATTTGAGGTAACGCCACCAAATGTAGACTCCTCCATCACACAGCTGTTTAACAAGTCAGCTGATTCGAGACATCTCCAATGAAGTTGACAGACGATATCAGTTGGGAGAAACACTGGGATAACTGATAAGTTTTGATATCGTCCTCTTTCTCGAACGCCATGTTTGTTTGTCTCTGCGACTCTTGGACGTTTCACTTCCGGGAAGTCCGTAACATTTGCAGCATGACTTTTATGTTAAGAGTCTACAACAAAGCGATTGCCTGCAGTCTCTATTGTTCGGTTTTCCTCATCTCTTACACAGCCGGGATTATTTTTATGGAATGGAATGACTTACTGATGGCAACATAAACTATGCGGTTCATATGGTTTCGACCATTAATTTACAGGTGATAGACGACACTCAGCTACCTATGGAGAACTTCCACGTTTTGTTGCAAATATTTGTTTGCTTTTGAGCCTGCAGAGGAATGACACACAGAAGAATTCAGCTCACAAAAAACCCATCGTTTGAGACTCATTGTTGTAATAACGCGAAAAATGAAACCACCACTCTAGTTCGCTATTCTTCTTGTCTGCTGGTAAAACCCCATTGATTATTTAGCCAACGGGTTTTTTCTCTGGACAGACTGTATGCTTCGGACGATGATTATCTCTGAATAGACATCCATCGGAGGTGCCTTCACAAACCACTGTGGATTTATGAGTCAGCCAAACTCATTCGCAAAGATTGGACCGCGATTCTATACCTACATTGGAGACCTGGAAAATATATCATTCCGTGTTTTAAACAAGCAAATGTCAGCCGTAGTTGGAACGGATCTCCCCTTCTTCGCATCGCTCTGATTTCTGTGGGGTGTAAGAAAGTTAGAAATATAGGGGACAATTGTATAGGTGTAACACATGAATCCTAGGGTTGCCAAAAACTCTTCAACAGCTCACGACCGGTTTCGCACTATTTGAGGGTCATCAAGTAGACTCAGTCCCTGAGTTTCTGTCAATCTTATGTTCTACTTGAACTTCGACTCATACACTCAGTTGCATATCAACTCAGTTTTGATGGGCGACTCATCTGGTACCCCACTGAATCCCACATTTATGTAGGGTGCCGGAACAAATGAACCATGAGGCTGGCTTGTGCAGCATATCCAGCTGATTAGGAGCATCATAAACGAAGCATTCAGCTGGGTTCAATGTGTGTCTCCCGTCAACACCAAATTGGTATGCAAATGAGTGTATAAGTTGAAACTAGAACAAGTTCGATACCAAGCGGAGGACAAACAGACCAAGGTTTAAGTACTCTCACTTCGTTCTGATGCATTGATTTTTACGCACATATCTTTCTGACTGTCAGACAAACTCTGTGGTAGAAAATTCCCATTTTGGTGTGGGGAAGTTCCAGTGACTCGTCTAAGCGACAGCTGAAGGAAAAGCATCTTCCAAATTTGTTCGCAAATGAGTGTATTTTGCTATGCATCTGCCCAGTTTGAAGAATTTTTTATTTCTCAGGTGATTCAGAGAAACTCAGTCACTGCGAACCTTCGGGATTACTTTGGATTGGCCTTAAACGAGTACATATCTGTTGGTGGCTAATTTACCGATGGCAGGGCAAAGCACACGTTTAGTCGGTTCAAGTGGAACTACGAATGAGTTTCCAGGATGAGTACGTGATTTGGCCCTACTTCACACATGACTTGTCCCAAATATAAACCAAAAGTTGCCTGCAGAAGCAGATTCCTGGGGAAGTCGCACAAAATGCTTTGAGTATCTTCAGAAATTTAATTTTAAGGATAACGCATGGTGGCCAAATGACTGCTTTTCCCTTGATATACATACGGTACAAATAAGGCCGTATATCTTAGACTTTCGAACACTGCTTCATACCAAACTGTTTTCAATTCTCGTTGCCTCGGATATGATTATCGACGTCAGTTGTGACCACCTGTTTGTTTCAACGTTTTACCATAAGCAATATCTTGGTCCGAGTTTGATTTTCGCTGATAAAACGAACTTGCAATATCAAACATGATCGTCCCCGAAGAGGCTGCTACTTTTTTTCGTTTGGATAAGGTTTGGATGTGCAAACTTTACTCAATTCTCTAGTAACTTTACCTTGAGAAGGCCCTGGCCGCGCAACAGCAGAAAGTGGCACACCCGAGAGTCGCCTTGACCTGGAAGATTACTTCTTGGTAGAACACCCTACTCTGAAATTTGCTGGAATCTCTTTCACATCCTATTTTTTCTCCCCTTTTTGGGGCTCGTCAGGTAAGAGTAATCCCCAAAAGCCGGAAGAATATCAGAAACAACAGCTTTACATGAGTCTATTGTTAGCGCGAGCTTAATTTGCAAATGAGAATGTTCTGTCGGTCGCATACTTCTGTTCCCTACGGAACGTTTGATAAGCAGTGACTTTGCAGCATGGATGGAGATGGTCGGCTGCAGAATTGTCACAACCGAATAGTTCGTAAGTGGATGACGCGCGACGATTCGGGAGAATTGGATACACCTTATCAGATTAAGGTAGTTGAAACATGTGCCACTATTCTATTCCAGCACCGTATGAGAGCGGTGACAATAACGCCGAGTGGTATTGAAACTTTGCTGCCTCCTGGCTGAGACTTACGCGCTGCTTAAAACACTGGAGTATGGAGCATGTGACTGGTTCCAGTAAGGGCCTTTCTGTCAGTTCCCATCGTTGTACGTTTAGCTTGTGCTGACTAAAGCTCGCGAAGCATGGTAAGTCTATCCTGTTGATATAGAATTACCTATAAAATAATTCTCAGGTGCCATCAGTTCATAGCTTCTGATTTTCTTCGAAAGATACCAAGCATCTTCGCAGTGGATCTCCGCACTCTCCCATTCTTTTCACTTTTCACGAAAACGTTCTTTCCTCATTGTTATATGGCAGTTGATGGCCAGCCCTTACTAGTTGTTTGTTGCCGTCGACAATACTTCTACCTCCGATGTCTCCAATATACCTCAGAAGCAAGAAATAAGATCTTGGAGCATTCTGTGATAACTAGAGTTATTTCTATGTTTGGATTTTGCAAGTCAAGGTCCTGGGAATAGCCATAATTCAATGCCACGTGACAGGATTCTGGATGTTCATTTTTCAGCCGGACCATCCAGGCTTGTAAACATCGTAAATTGAGTTAGTTGACTTGCTTCATAAAGTTACGCCATGCACAGGTGTCATTCAGCGCTTCAAAGGCGTTTTCGTGTCTTTTCACCGATCGTTTTTAGGGTTAAGATCCAACCAACGAATTCTTCAGCTGGGGTTTCTAACTTTTCAATGATATGTGCAAGAAGCTTGTGGAAAACATATATGGATTTTCTTGGGGAGTACCCTCTCTGGGGGTGTCTGAGGGGGTCTGTCATGGGTATCACTTTACAGTGGTCATTTTAATAGGCTGTCTCCAGCGGATAAGGATAAGTTTCTATATTTTTAGGTTTCACTTACACCATGTGCGGTTTACTAGGTGAAAGCCAACCGTGAAATCAGAAGTAGTTCAGTTTTCGCCCTGTCACTCCCCAATCGGACCAATTCCTCAAAGAAACCAGAATGAGCCAACTGCATGCATTATGTTACTCAACACATATCTACTACTGATGGTGAACTCAGCAATGTTCACCTTTTCTCAAGCTTTAATTACAGCAATAGGCGATCCTAACTTCTGTACACCATGGGGACACCGAAGAAGAGCGAACTTTGTTCCTGGCCCAACTTGACAGAATAACTGAACAAGCGAACAGGTGATCATTCAGATATAAACTATTTGAGTACAATTGAACGGAATTATGGTAAATAGCCATTTACATGAAATTCATGGTGAACTTGAAGCTCTTCTCAGAAGTTTTACCACACTCTGACAACTTAGGATCGAATAAAAAGCATTAAAATTATCAGGAAAAACTGATGCAGGCCACGAAATAAACTCCACCGAAAAACACGACTAAATCCACCCCCCAATGTAATGCTGAACCATGCAAAATGATTTCTGAGTAAAAAAGAGTTGACCAACAGCTGCAACTTCAGATATACAGCCACCGAGTGACTGCTCAATAGCAAGCGGTGTTTCGATAAAATCGGCCTTCGACAAAGCACCGACACCTGAGTTTACACTTAAAACGGTATTGCACAGAGTACGGAAAAATTAATGACGGTAAAATTTCGCTCAATCCAGCAACCTTTTCTTATTTTACTGCCCTAGAATATGGTTTGAATGTAAAAGTATAAAGTGAATGGTCCTGAAAAAGCGAGTCGCTAAACAACTTCAGATGGAGAGTTAATGAGGAAGACGAAGCATGGTTGAAAAGATAAAATATGGAACGGATGTCCACATTTTCAGGCCGATTTGAAAAGTATCCCTGTTTGAATTCAGCGTATATTTGATCTTTTTGTTTTAAAATTACTGTGTATGGAACGTACAATATAATAAACATGCGTATGTTATGTACAGTAGTCACTTGATATTAATGAGTACACAATAATATGCATAGGTCTTATACTCCTTAAATAAATACCATAGCTTGGTCCTCGCTGTAATTAGACGTCTGTGAAATTGTTGCCATGCAGCCTGGGAGTTTCCTATTCTGGCTTAAATAGAACATCTTTATCATTTGAAAGGGCTGCAAACCATTTTCTTTCCTGAGTAACTTTCATTGAAGTGCTATCCAATGCAATCAAATTGAACACATCTCATATCACTGGAATCGCAAACGCGAATTTCATTCAGTCTTGTTACCACATAGACTGGAAAGTAAGAACCAGAAACACTGAAATATCACTTATCTTGGTGCTGCGTATTCCAAGAGGTCAGCTTTACAGGAATCAAGAGGCAACTGTCTCATCTCAGACCTTCTGTCAATTACAACTCGACTTGCTCTACTCTTTGCTTATGTCTTGATATTCTGTCCTGGCAGTCTTGCCACGTGTGCTCAAAAATATATTGTGATCTAACGAACCATTTCATAAGACCAGCAAATGTTTGTTGCAGCCTTTTTCCGCAATGAAGCCGCCTTTCCTAAGACTTAGTACACTATCTGAAAGATTTCAACAGCTCCTCTCCTTATAGCCATTAAACCACAATACTGACATTTTTGTGGAAGTTTGTAAAATCCCTTTGTTTGTAGGAAGTGAGAAGATTTTGAAATTTTAGTTGGAATTTCTTTCTTTCCGCTATTATGAGAATCACCGGCAGTGCACATCTTACGGATCTTTCCAGGGATTCGAACCAGTGATATCTCATACTCTCTATCGTCCACTACCGTCTACGCTTCTATCTCGACGAGTTAAATTCATCTTTCAATTAGGGGGGTTTGCTGTGACAGCTGGTAAATATCCCCGTACGGTGTATTAGGATCCCTAAAATGGAAACCGCTGTTCCAAAATCATGCGTAAATAAGGCCACAAGAAATAAAGTTAGACGGAAAGAAGCGTTGACATTGTACAGTTTTCGGTTAGATATGATGAGCTTTAGAGAGCATGACTGAATTTAGCTCGTTGTTCTTCTTTCAGCTTGGAAAACCAGGATCTGATGAAGCAATACTACATAAAACGAGACCGTCGTTGTTGGTTTGTGTTTGTCAATGTCACAGAATATGCACACACATAGAGAGAGAACGGACACCTAATCAGACGGAAACCTCTAGCTGAGGGCGACTGGCAGACTAGGACAGGTCAATAGTGACAAGCCTGCAATTTCGTGTATAGATCAGTGACCACTACAAGCTACACTGTCACGTCCCTCGGATGGAATGCGCCACTACCAACTAATAAGACGAGAGGGGAAGAACAGACACACTGCAGCTATCTCAGGCCTAACTTAAATTTTATGCCACTTCGGTAGACTAACAGTCCCTCTGATACTAGACACCCCTCCCCAATAAAAACACGTGACAGTCCCTCTTTTCGAAGTTCACCTGCCTATCTGATACTATAATGTGCTTGGCTTGGTACGAATTACGTTGTCACAATAATCAGCATTCGGTAAACTTGCATGGAAAGGCCCGACGGTAACGTGTTGGACCATTTATATGAACGCCTGTGAGGTTTCGGTTAAATGTAGTAAAATGTGCACTTAGGAGAAAGCTGGTGACTTTGTTAAATTTGATATGCGAAACGGACATTATTTACGGGCGAACAGGGTAATGGACAGAAAAAATCAGTAATGGTACACTGTGACTCTATTTTCGGTAGCTTTGGCTATCCAGTCATGTGAATTTCTTTCCTTGACGTTTTACTTGCGCGATTTTTTCTCTCGTCCTCTAATTATCCCTTGATCGATTCTTACTGCTATAGGATTCACAACACCACGTGATCTTTAGGCTATAGCCCAGTTGGAAGTGCTCTGTGAATCTACTTTGGCTTGGTATGTCCGTGCATGAGAAGTAGAATGTTGGAAGCGCAAGTTAAAGCTGTACTTATTTAGTTTGGTCTATGGATTTACCTGACACCGAAGAAACCATCTCTAGGAGCCTTCATTAGGACGATTTAATTAAGCTTTCTCGATGTCTGGCCACATCTGTCCCCACAAACTTCGACTGAATTCCAAATCCAGCGAACTAGGATAGAGCTAGTAGTCGGATCAGAATTATAGCTTCTGGAAAATAACAGTAAAAGCAATTTCACAGCGACTTACTCGTGGAGGGACAAATAGCCCGAAATGATCATTGCCGTTCGTGTTTTGAGATATCTTGTTATATAACAACTTAGTTCTCCGTAATTTGCACCGAGCAGCATTATTTCAAAAGAGCATTACGGTTCACATAGCACCAGTTACTTACTAACTGATGCCCCAACTTGGAATGCCATTGAATTATTCGAAAAGTGAGATGTGAGATAGCTTGGCGTAGCTCCCTATGCTTTCACCTGAAGACATGTGCTTCGCCTCAACTTCTTGCAAAAGGCGCGGAACATCGTCATTTTATCGTCACTGTCCTTGCATGAGTATGGAAAACTATTTGTTGTGCGATTCCCACTATATTTACTGACTTATATTGGTAACCACAAGCACCGGTCCCGGAAGGACGGGTGAGAATTCACGATTTCGTGAGCGGAGAGGATGTCCGCGTTGACATTATGCTCGTTGCTTCCTAAAGGGGATAGCAGATCACAACGAGGTTAATGGAATACAAGCGCACATGATGGTTACTTCCATAATTTTAAGAACTGCTTGCTACGATAAGCGCGCAGACTATGTTATCGTCTTCAGAAATGTGATGGCTGTTGTGAATCCATCGCAGGAAATTTTTCAATATTTTAAAACTGATGTGAACTAACAGATAACATCGCGGGTAAGGGAAAGCCGGTTACTGAAGTCTCAGCGGAAGCAGTTATTTATCCCGCATAAGTTTTGTAATTCGGTTAAGCAAAGCATATGCAAATTTTCGTTCAACTGACTGAATCCTAAACGAGCGTTACTCATGGGCTAATTATTGAAACCTTTTTATTTGACCATCTGTCGTCTACCATGGTCCTTACTCTAGCGTCAATTTGTGGGTCTTTCTTAGTAGTCAGTTGTGCACGAGGAGTTGATTATTCACCGTTGGCCTAATGCATATCTCTGTACTATTTAAGCGCCCTACTTTTCCTCTGCCACGTGTTTTCGTCTCCATCTATTCTAATTAGCTCATTTACTTCACGTGAACATGTTTCTTGCAATGATGCACGGGGAATTCTGAGTGTTACCTTCTTTATGTACAGAATGTTCACTTACACAAGCGATGCATAATAGCGCTTTCTTTCTTTGGAAACTTATGCAGAAATGACCAGTTTGATAGATTAGAAAATACCAAAGCAAACGTCGTGCACACAGCAACAAGATCAGTTCCACAAAGTGGCCATTGTTAGGAGTAGAATTCATATATGGTTCTACCCTGTCACCCTAATGAGTTGCATTCCGAACTAAGAGGTCCAGCTACATAGTCAGACCGGTTATTTCTCGACCCTTCTCTGTCAAGTTTTTCTGAGGGTGACCCAATAGATATGGGTTAATTGCCACAGTATGTACTTTGCCATCCTAGTTTAAAGATGCCGAGAAAGTAACTTTCTCCAAACATAATTCATTTGGATGTCAAATGGTCGGATTTCGTATGCCTAGCTACAACATTCGTTTCTGCATTTTCATGGCTGTGCTTTGGGTTGAGAACTATTTATTCGGGCACCAGGAAATTGGGCTACGTTATGTTTGATTTCAAGCAGTCATTGAAGAAAGAATGAATAATAGAGAGGACTTAACATTCAGTACTAGCAAGCAATTCAGGTAACAACAGAGTAAAGATTTAAAGTGATGTCGATTCTCCTCCTTTGCATCACCTTCTCTCTGTTATAGTGGTGCACGGTAACACGTGGGTTTCTCCCTAACTCAAATAAGAGTAGCCATCTTCTGTCAACGGATTCGGATCCAGAACAGTTAGAAAGTAATTATCTTGAGGAGTATGTTAAAAGATCAGATTGTTGGTTGAGCTGGGCAATCTGGTCGTAAATGCTTCATCACCAATCGAGGAGACTTTACCAGTGCGTTGTTGGAGAGTGAAGCAGAGCGTAACGGTGCATTGGTGATTGTGGAGCTACCACACAGACATTACACCAATGCAGATGACGTTTCATTATCGGACACTCCTCCTGGTGTGGTAAGAAAAAAATCTGTGACACTTCTTCTTCCACACAGAATTCCATCCAAACCCAACGAGTAGTTAAAAAAATATAACAAAGATGCAGTCATTTGGATTGCAATACATTGCAGCACTAAATTTAGACACGTGATACAAAAAAGAGCAAACTACCGCATGTTTCCTAATGTACATGGTTGCATGCTATTACTTTGACAGAGGAAACGTGAAGAGCCAGATGGCCAACGAATTCGTAATCTGAATTCGGGTTACTCCATTAACAGCTCTCCCATAATGTTTTACAGAGTTCGGCCTCGCAGCAGTCGACCTTGCCAGGCCACAACTTGAGGGCTTATTTGGGTCACCAAAAGTGAAGTATGAAAAACAAATCGCACCGATAGTGGTGAATGATTTGCACAAAATCCAACCGAACACATCAAATAGGGTACCACACCTTATAGGACCACTATCAGAGGCATCCTAAATGTCCCCCGAATAAGCATATAACATCATGGGACATTTCGCTTTAACTTGAATGGATCCGCCAATGCTTCTGCATGTCCATGACAGAAACACTGTAGTACATCGTGGTGGGCCTAGTTAGTAGTCATCATCCTTTGTCTCGTCTATTATTAGAAATGACCAAGGAACAAAAGGACGCGACTATTCTCCAAAAACATACTTTCTGCTATAGTGACGAAAGGGATTTTGGTTATCCGGAACTCTATAAGCTTGGAGTTAACACGTGGCTTCAGCTCAGAGTTCAGTTTTTTAATAGAATCGGCATTCCACTTATGGTACATTCCACTTAGGTGAGCTGTGCGAATATTTTTTGGCTAAACGGTAAACTGAATACGGCCAAGTCGCGTCAAGAAAATATGGTGCCATGATGAACCATCATTGCTTACGACAACGATCGTTTAAGTGGTTCACACCCTGGGGAAAAACTTAAGCATTTAGGGATCCAGAAAGGCTCCGCCCTTCGATTGCGGGCGGACACTCCCACTCGAGACAGTCTCAAGCTGGTAAATTATCTCATCGAAAAGTCATTCTGTTCTTGAGGACCGACGTGTCCGAGGAGTGCTGTTCTTTCTCCAAATGAAAATTCGTAAGCACTTGAGCACAGTATGCTCACAAATAAAAAATAATATTTTGGTATGGACCTCGAATTGTTTGACAATATTGTGGTGCAAACGTCGCATAACTTCACCAACCACTTTTCTGGCTTTACTTTTGGTTTTGTATCTTAGTTCTGATATGACCACAACTTAATTTACCCAGATTAGACAAACTCTGGTTGACGGTTCACTAATTTGCTTTCATTTTGCAGTGCGGCAACTGGATCAGGGTGCGCATACAACGCATGGAACCCGATCTGTACGATATTGGTGCGAACGCAGATGAGGCAAGAGGACTACTGGAAATTCACAATCACTTGTGCGAGAAACTAGTGGTAAGTCTGGTGTGCTTAAGTTGTCATGAAACTAAGTTAGCTTTCGACTACCGACGTCTGGCAACTTTTATCCGCCCCTCAGAAGGAGAGCGCGACCTGGTCACCGCGCTCTTATGATCTTTTGCACATGTCATCCAATTGGCTTTTTTATCATCTCTAGTCAAAAAGTAAGTACTAGCTATGTATCTACCCTCAAAAAAGCTCTGATTACTCAGTTGTTCATTAGAAAGCTCGAAAATTTGGCTTTTTGCGATTCAACAATCACAGTCTTACGCATTCCAGTTATTCAGCCAGAACGTTTGATACCACTCGTCCTTCGAATTATCTACCACCCGGAACCAGCTGATTATCGCAAATCACTGTTCTTGAGGGCGAGGGGTGAATTTTAGCTAAATTTATGGGTAGACTAACTGGAAGACAAACCGGGACTAGTATAGATTTGTATGAATAAAGGTACGACGGCCGGAACCGAGTTATCCATGATCATACCGCTGTTTCCCGTAAGCGTGTTCTCAATCTGGCCCAGTATGATTTATTTGAGGTGGATCGGTTCACTACCGGATAAACAATGGGTTATAAACTCACATATATTTGTCCACGCCGGTGATTCTTTGGTACCACTCATCATGTGGGCCCTAAAACCACGGTGACATATCGGCGTGGCTCGGTTGCTGAGTTAGTGTCATGGTTGTGCGGCAGTGAAGCACCGGTGTTGGACACTGATGTTATGCTTTCGATGATGATGATGATGATGATGATGATGATGATGATGATGGTGATGATGATGGTGATGATGATGATGGTGATGACAGTTGCTAAGCTTCCCGAGCTTAATAAATCATTTTACGAAACTGTATGTTGTATCAAGCGATACTTTGCCCCAACGTTCCGATTCGGAAGGCAGTCAGGAATTGAGCACCAGGTCACTTTTTCACCCAACCATTCGCCAGCCTCCCTTTGATGACATACGTCCATACAGTTTAAACGGAGTGCGCCATATACCAGAGTGATTCCTTGGCTTGGTAAATAGCGTAAGCTATTAGAGACACTGAGAAGACGTGAGCGATCTCGCTATTTTCACCTTATGAGTGCAAATCGGGACGAAGTGCACTTTCCATTGCCTAATCGAATCAAACGAACCCTACATGTATGAAAGACTATGTTTCTTTTGAACGTGAAAAAATCACACAGCAATTAAACCATGGTTTATTTTCGAGTGGTATTGAACAGTTACATGATAGTCTATTCCTTATATTTTTTTCAGGTAAAGCAGGATCAAATATCTCAGTTGCTATCTCGAGCAGATGATCTAGTCACACAGCAAACCTCAGAAAGCCAGACACAAGTCTATGCAGCCATGGCCGAATCACTGAATCGTGCTTGGCGTGACCTACTTGGGGTTTTGACTCAACGGGGACATCTACTGGAGCTGGCTGTGGAATGCTACTCCTCTGCTGAAGATGCAGTAACCCAAGCTCAACATGTAGAGACGGTTTGTAACAACGCCGGTTGGGGACACGATGTGACATCTGTTCAACGCTTGATTGATGTAAGTTGTCATTCAGCCATACGCACTGTAACGGTCCTCTAAGTGGTATAGAGAGAGAATGTGAAGTCCAAAGCTGAAGAACATAAAATGAGAATTTGATTTATTATAGCATCAACTAAGCATTTTTGGCCAACTGACATTTATGCTAACCTGCTCGTCAAAATTTAGGGTCATGTCATTCTTTCTTTTAGATGCTCAATGTAATAAAAAATCAAATCAGTGGACTGAAGTCTGATCATTGTCGCGCTGGGACTCATTATATATATAGGCTGTGCATGGTATCAAATCGTTTTTTAAATAACATTCCTAATTCACATACACTTTACCGTACCTAGGAACACGAAGCACTCAAAAACGCTTGTCTGATTGAACCATCACATCGAATGCTGAACGCGGCCAACGCCTTACTAGACTTGTTGGGTCGACTGTCCAATCAAGCCGGTCCGTCCGGTTCATGCTCCGCAACCTCAGTCGCTGCGCGCGCCAGTGTGGAAGCTCGCGAACGCATTGCAGCTGTTACAGCTAAAGGAGGGGCTGCAAGAAGACACGCCGAACTTGTGTGGAATAGGCGAGACAGACTGCTTCAGCTCAGACTAGCAGTTATATCTATGGAAGCCGAACTTGAACGCATCGTGGATTGGTTCGTTAAAGTGAGTTTGGTTATATTATCTGAATAACCCATCAATTTCGGAACTCCGATGATTTCTTGCCAGAAACCTTCAGGATTTCTGCTTTGTAAGGTTTACTGATCAGGACTCAGGACCGCGAATGAAGGGAGATCCTATTTTGGCCACTGTTTACCACAGCTACAGCGTCAAAAGTAGATGTTCAAACATGTTTTTAAAAAATATGGTGATTGATGAGAGATAATTTCTGAAACTGTATGCTATTTGTAGCGGAGTGCATTGCTAAAAAGTAATGAAATTTCAACGCACCAGACTTAGAACCAACCAATATTTGAACGTACACCCATACAGGCAGTTTTTATAGGAACTTATCCGTCCTGTCTTTCTATTCCCTCAATCTGCAACGAAGGTCGGAGAACCACGACTTTCTGAGAATCAGCTTGGTACGAGCCTTTCCGAATGTCAGTCACATCTAGAAAATTTGATGGCTTTGATTGAGGAGGTACAAGAAATGCAAAACATGCACACTCGTTTGATGCGACATCTCCAACAAGCTTCCAGCACACAGCAGAGACCGACCGCTCCGCTGCGCACTGTATTTGAAACTTTGGAAACTGAACAACAGCAACTGGAAACAGAATTGCGCCAGGCCTACACACAGTACGGTCTGTTGGAACGTGAGGAAGAATTAGATGACGCACACATGGACAATGAAGTGACTTGGAAAGAGACGCATGGAGCATACGCACAGCTATCCAGTCGGATGCGTACCACAGAAGCCTATATTTGGGAGTTTCTGGATCGCATCGAACACAGGCGGCGTCAACTTCATACCGGTGTTATTTACTACAGCGAATGCAATGTTGTAAGTACACTAACTGTGGTTTTACATTTAACCTTTGCGAAAGTATTTTTACTCATCTCGATACAACCGTGTATACAGAACACCGCATCCAGCAACTAAATTTACACAGACTAAATACCTACACTCCCATAAACATTAGTTTTTTCAATGCGACCAAAAACTGGCGTTCTGAACAGTTCATAAGATAGCCTTTCCATTCTAGGGATCACAGTCTATAAAACAGTGCAAAGACAGAATCGAATTCCTAAATCTCCCGGTTTTTACCAGTAAATCCTCTCTATGCCAGAAACTTAGATATCAGTGATTCAGTGCAAGCGGGAGGTCTTGTGAACTGCATAGGAAGATCACGGGCCGACAGAAACGATGCTGTCTAAGAGGATGATTGGCACAGGCACCAATGTGAACAAAAATCTGGTAAGTGGTGAGTGCCTACGCTTGCAAAATTTTGGCAAGTGGAACCAACTACTGAAATAGGTCAAGCAAAGCGGTTAAAAGTGAATGTGGACCAAGAAGGAAGCAAGCTGCTTTGTCTGTATGAGCCTTCTCATAATATACGAGACGAAACACCTTTGAAAAGAATTGAAGTGGCGGAAGGACAGTGTTATTTGAACCCCTCAGTATTCTACCATTAAGGTCACAGTTGAAGTCATAGTTCAACATACTGGGAGAACCTGAACATCATAAACGAAAGATTCAGGTGAGTCTCCCGTGAACACCAAATTGATTTGCAACTAAGTATATTTGTTGCAATCAGCCCGATTCGGATTCAAGTAGAACATAAGGATGACAGAAACTCGGGGACTGCGCCAACCTGATGAGCCCTAAGAAGGGCGAAACCGGTCGTGGGCTGTCGAAAAGTTTTCAGCAACCTTGTGAGTACTTTCCCTTATGAAAAAAAACTGAAAATGTTTCCATTACATGGTTTCATGGAGTCTCCAATCGCACCCAATCTCGGTAACCTTCCTCATATTTAATCCCTTTAAAACTTCAAGTTGCTCAAGCAAATCTACCAGCTGGAAGCTGATATGAAACAGACGCATGAATATCCACCCAGTGGTCTCGAAGACTCGTTCTTCGAGCGTCTGAACGATTTGGAGGTTCGAGTCCCCGGACTGCGTCAAACCTTGAGTGATCTACGTTCAATTCAAGATGACAGCTTCGCACAATCCTCACTCAGAACACAGATAGGTGTGACACCCTCCGTTGTTGCATTGGATCATGGCGTTTCATCCGTCCCCATCAATGCAGCGACTAACAAACTTAAAGAGATTGAAGACGGAATTGCACGATGTCGCTTGCTCTTTTCCGCCTATCAGGAACGAAGCATGAAAGCACAGAAGCGACAAGAAGTATATACGAGAATAGAAATGGTAAGTCGAAGTTTGCAGAAAAGATCAAACATTCAGAAACTCATTCAGTTTCCACTTATTGTTAGACGGGCGCTTGTGTGTACTTCAGTTATACCAAGCACCAATGGAGCACACATGTTGCATATGGCAATAGAAAGTTATTTTCGTCTCCTTGGGAGCTTAGTTTACGACGTCATCTCTTACGACGGGGAAACATTAGAGTGGAACAAAGAAAATGTGTTGTTGATGATGATCATATCTCAAAGTAAATTTGAAAACCACACTTTAGTTTGTTGCTAACTGGTATGTCTTATCTCTAAATCGACAAGATTACACGACAAGACAAGTCACCTAATTTCACAGAATCCAAAGTGGGGTAGTTGAATTTACCAGACAACGTAGTCACCGCTGATTTATACCAATTCCTTCACATTTACCTTGCAGTTATCCGAATGGTTAAATCAACGTATCGAGCGCGCTTTGGTCGAGCATGCGTGTATGGGCACAACCACAGAACACGTGGCGGACTTTGAGGACTTTTATCGGCGTTTGGAAAAAGAGTTGGAATCAAGAGAGCCGGAGCTGGATGAAGTCAGAGCTGCAGTCAACCGAATGTCCCCATCGTCGGAAAAAGCATCGTTGGAGGTAGTTAGCAATTTACACGGCACTGTGCAAAGTTGTCCTTGTTTTTTTAACCTGTCTCTTCCTTATGCGTTGTTGATGGCTTGCTTCACCGCAGACGGTGATATTTTTTTAAATGAAGTCAACTAAAGCCAAGTTTTCCTCTTCTGGAGATGAGTTTTTGTGACAAGTTTAAAATAGTGTCACAAGGAAATGCTAAAAGAACTCTCTGCTACCAAGAAGAAGATTAACGCTCAAAACTCCACCATGGAACCCCTCATGTAAGTTGAAAATGAGGCTTTGTTACTCACAGTGTGGGGTAGCAATCGGACAAGGGTCCAAAAACCAAAAGTACAACAGGTTTCTTCTGAAACAAGGACATACGGTAGACAAGGTTTTCTTGAGTGACTGGTGATGCGACTAACAGCAGATTGGAACAGTTTTCCAGGTGAATTAGGAACAAGCATCCATTCCCTTGTTTAGCACAGACTTGTATCAGTAGCCTGACAGCAGCACAGTAATACTCTTTCAGGAATCCCAGGGACAGTATGGAAAAAATTCTAGGCTGTTTAGAATCAATGGACAAGGTCAGGAATAGAAATTAAACGTCCCGCTCCAGTGCAGAAAGATTTGGACGACGAACCTGTGTGTGAGCGCGCTCGCCCCCACCTCCATGTTGTCTTTAATCGGGTTCGATGACTGATTTTTCATGCTTTAGAGCTGTTATATCTAACTACCGTTGCCACTCCAGTGCCTGGTGCCAGAATAAGAAATCACCGACAAGGAGCACAACAGCTTCAGCGCAACAAGCAAGTGCGTGCGAGTGCAAAAGTTA
The DNA here is from genome assembly GCF_000715545.1 of Opisthorchis viverrini. Classification (NCBI taxonomy): domain Eukaryota; kingdom Metazoa; phylum Platyhelminthes; class Trematoda; order Opisthorchiida; family Opisthorchiidae; genus Opisthorchis; species Opisthorchis viverrini. The sequence continues at coordinate 1,560,886 of NW_008751698.1, read as the reverse complement.
CAACGGCCCCGCGCTATTTAAAGGACACTTTCTGACATCGATCTGGGTGTTTAGTGAGCACCCATCAACATGTCCTTCTATTCTATGCAATGCCTGAACGCTGATCATACTCGCTCGTGCTTCTGTGGCGTGCCTGAACACTCATCGGCTTTTGCTGAATTGCTTGAATGATTGACTAGCCTGGATGCTTGTCGGCTTTCCTATTGTAACTTTGGTGGAGTTTTAGGGTATCAGTTATGCCCCGGGCGTCCTGGGGTTACTTTGAGGAGTCTGACCTGTCTGATGAGAGCAGTGTGCTCGACAGTGTCACTCCTGGATGTTTCATCGCAGAAATGTCTCGAAAAGGGTAAGTGATCTGGATCAACTGAGACGGTTATTACCGACTGAAGGTGGAGGAGGAAACTCCCTGATATTTTGAAGCACTGAAGGAAGCACAATCTTCCCCTGGTTAGCTGACACTTCCATCAGTACAATTTGCGACTATGGGTGTACTCTGGCCTCGCATTTGTCCCGGCCAATCCTGCTGCCGTCGGCATGCTTGCACTGGAAAACAGAATCAGAAATGAGGATGTCATGTACTAAGAGAAGAGGAGAGTGAAAATCATTCTAGGATGGAGATTCGACCACCCGTGCCTGTTAATTTTGTGCGGTCCTAATAGCAAGTATGGCCAGGCTGTGTTTACCGCCAACATGGGCGGAAATTTGCACAGTCAAAAGTATATTAGTGAAAGGAAGAAGGCCTTCGCTGCGGAGTTACTTATTCGGAAATGCCAACTGACCGGTTACAGTCCATTGAACAAGGAAGCAAAACTCTAATCTGCATCTTAGTTACAAAACATGGACACAGATCTTCTCCCGAACGAGTCTTCCTGGAGATTCATTGCCTCCAATCATTCGTTGGTCAAATAAAAGCAAATGTTACAAAGTGGCCCCACGAATTCCGCAACAGAATT
>NW_008751698.1:1434322-1558962 GCF_000715545.1 Opisthorchis viverrini | reverse complement strand
TTATTCGGAAATGCCAACTGACCGGTTACAGTCCATTGAACAAGGAAGCAAAACTCTAATCTGCATCTTAGTTACAAAACATGGACACAGATCTTCTCCCGAACGAGTCTTCCTGGAGATTCATTGCCTCCAATCATTCGTTGGTCAAATAAAAGCAAATGTTACAAAGTGGCCCCACGAATTCCGCAACAGAATCGACGTAAAGCGAACTTCTACGAACAACACATACTACTCGCGTGCCTCCCTAATCAGTAGTATCACCGTTACATTAGTAGCCGAAGAGCAGTGTGCACATCCTTATATTTGGCATTCAGTGTTGAACTACTGGAGTGAACCAAGTAGAAGACAATATCTATTGTGTAGCAAAACGGACAGTTTGTCGATCAATGCGAGCCTTAATACATTAATCACTAGTACTCGCCCACAAGTGCCCAAAATAACGTGCAACAAATTCATATTGGATTCGATTTCTATTTTGCCACAGGAGTTGATGCATTTTTCTCCAAAAATCCCTTTACACAAGTGTAATTTACGCCAACAGCACCATGTGCACAAAGTTTCGGGGGAAGTGTCAAAAGCCAAGCTGAATGCGTTCGTGGGATGATTTTACTCTAATTCATCGAAATGGAAATCTTCCGTCTAAACCAAGGGACTATGGGGGCCTAGTAGAAAGATACTTGTCGACCAGAACGTGTACTCGTTCGCTGATAATACCAGTACATTTGTGATTAAGACTACGAGCTTCACTCGACGTTTTCTGATCTAGTGTTATTTATGATAATGTAGTCATGGTTAAGGATGACTTTGAACGGTGATACTGTCTTTTAGGAAGTGAAACTCATCTTGCGAGAATATAGTGGTGACCAAATTGTTTTGGTCCACTGGGCATCGCAGTCTTGTGGCATGAAATGGTGTAGGGTGACATAACTAGTGCGTCGTTGAGGGCGTAGCGTACCAGTGCGTCAGTGGTTGTATACTCACCATAGCGGCGTGTTAATGTGTGCACTGCATCCATGGCTGGCCTATTATGGCCTATTGTTCGGTTGGGCGATCTACTGGTTGGTCTACCACCCTGATTCCTGATTGGTTGATGGCCACGCAATTTTTCAGCTCAACCTTCACTATTGTCGCTCTTCGGTATGTGCGTTGATCACTCCGAGCCCAATACTTTAGCCTTTGCTGATGTGAACCCAATGAGGTTCGTCTTCCACTGGCAAAACTTACCGTACTCAGTTGGTTCCCCGCTCTCAACTCGAGAGTGAAGAGTGTCCTAACAAGCCTACGTCCTCAGAAAGGAAACTACTCACAAGGTTACTGAAAACTCTTCGATAGCAACCTTGTGACTAAATTCCTCTATAAAAATAAACCGCAATATTTTGAATATCAAACTAACTGAATCCCTAATCAGTAGTATCACCGTTACATTAGTAGCCGAAGAGCAGTGTGCACATCCTTATATTTGGCATTCAGTGTTGAACTACTGGAGTGAACCAAGTAGAAGACAATATCTATTGTGTAGCAAAACGGACAGTTTGTCGATCAATGCGAGCCTTAATACATTAATCACTAGTACTCGCCCACAAGTGCCCAAAATAACGTGCAACAAATTCATATTGGATTCGATTTCTATTTTGCCACAGGAGTTGATGCATTTTTCTCCAAAAATCCCTTTACACAAGTGTAATTTACGCCAACAGCACCATGTGCACAAAGTTTCGGGGGAAGTGTCAAAAGCCAAGCTGAATGCGTTCGTGGGACGATTTTACTCTAATTCATCGAAATGGAAATCTTCCGTCTAAACCAAGGGACTATGGGGGCCTAGTAGAAAGATACTTGTCGACCAGAACGTGTACTCGTTCGCTGATAATACCAGTACATTTGTGATTAAGACTACGAGCTTCACTCGACGTTTTCTGATCTAGTGTTATTTATGATAATGTAGTCATGGTTAAGGATGACTTTGAACGGTGATACTGTCTTTTAGGAAGTGAAACTCATCTTGCGAGAATATAGTGGTGACCAAATTGTTTTGGTCCACTGGGCATCGCAGTCTTGTGGCATGAAATGGTGTAGGGTGACATAACTAGTGCGTCGTTGAGGGCGTAGCGTACCAGTGCGTCAGTGGTTGTATACTCACCATAGCGGCGTGTTAATGTGTGCACTGCATCCATGGCTGGCCTATTATGGCCTATTGTTCGGTTGGGCGATCTACTGGTTGGTCTACCACCCTGATTCCTGATTGGTTGATGACCACGCAATTTTTCAGCTCAACCTTCACTATTGTCGCTCTTCGGTATGTGCGTTGATCACTCCGAGCCCAATACTTTAGCCTTTGCTGATGTGAACCCAATGAGGTTCGTCTTCCACTGGCAAAACTTACCGTACTCAGTTGGTTCCCCGCTCTCAACTCGAGAGTGAAGAGTGTCCTAACAAGCCTACGTCTTCAGGAAGGAAACTACTCACTCTATAAAAATAAACCGCAATATTTTGAATATCAAACTAACTGAATCATGAGGTGGCCTTTGTGCGGCACATTCAGTTGGAGAATGTCATAAACGAGAGGTTCAATATAGTCTCCCGTGAAAACCCAACTGATGTGCAAATGAGTGTATTTTTCGAGAAGCTTATGCCTTATTTCGATTTGGATGGGCAAAAGGCCCTACAGTGAACAACGCTGACTTAGAACAAAGTGGATCAGGTTGGGGACGATTGATAGTCTGTCCTCAGACGTTACTGTGTCAGCTGTTTGTAAGCTCCCTGACATGTCGATTTCATTATATCTTCATCTTTAGTAAGTAGAGTCGATGCCGGATGCCATCAGCTCTAAAGTGTACATAATATCAAGGCCAGTATCTCTTTGAAGGGAGTATTCCCCACTCCAAGAATCACATTTCCTACATTTCGTTTTAGATTCGGTTCAACAACCTAAACTCGCAGTGGGATCGTTCACGCCAGGCTATCCGCGTAAGGCTCACTCTGGCCGACAAATTCCTTGCTGTTCTTCGACGAATCAGAGAGGATGAGTATCAACAGAACTTACTGCTCGAACGGATGCATCAACTAGAAGGAATCGACACCTCGGTAACCAGTTCAGATCTTGCAGGATCTGTTGGAATGGAGGGTCCGGATAAACTGCGCAGTGAAGTCACACTGACTATCAGCCGCTTGGAGGATCAGCAAACACTCTTGCGGGATTATATTGACCAGGTAGGTTGATACATTGAAAATCACAAATATTTAATAATGAAAGACTTAGAAGTTCAGTTTATTGCCTCCAAGATCCATAGGTTGCAGAACCAAGCGTGACCCTGCGCTATAGTTATTCATAGGCTATCAGTTGAAAACTCATTTGAAGTTCGGTTTGGAAAATATTGGCTCTTAGTTCGATGTAGTACAATAAAAGACATAAATCTTTATTTTGGTTTCCAAAAAGGTTACACAGCGGGCAGACCGCGACCTAAATACCGCCGAACCTGTGCGATATTGCCAGCTCCAACTCGAATTGAACGCCAGACGATTGGAACAACTACGAGAAAGCTGGGTCGGTTGCGAACGATTCTGGGAACAGTGGAAGATGGCTCGCGAATATTGGCTTGCATTCAATGAAGATGCACGACGGGTACGTGTTTCAACTGCCATGTTAAGCAATGCCTTGATCTTATCTTCCAAACGTTTATAAGCCCAGTGATAAATCAGGACTGCTTCTCAGACCACTCTCAATTTCATCACCTTCATTTTAGCTGGATGATTCAATGGCAGCCTCACTGTCACGAATGTCACACGCACCACTGCCAAACAAGCCGGTCGAATGCGACCGTGCAATGCGGGAACATCACAAGGAACGAGAAGATATCGATCATTTAAGTTCAGTCGTTCTCTCACGAGCTGCCCAGTTGGGAAGTATGATCGGAGTACGCCCAGATGACCGAGCGGAAGACGGACGTGGGTGGCGCCTCACTGAAATCCCAGTTGGACCAGAAACCGGTCTTCCAGCATCCGCTTTGGGCCGTCGAGTTCGGAGTGAGTTGGCTCTGCAGCTCGCTGGTCTTGAAACAAGATGGTCAGCCTGGGATAAAGCATGGACAACCAGAAGAATACAGCTTGAAAGACGAGGTCTCCAAGTTGGACGGCTTTCTACCATCGAAGTAAGCCTACTTCGAAACGATCTTGTTTTTTCTTCTCTGTATATGCTAGGAGCATTTTCCGCGTGTAGTGCCTATCATCAGACAGGGATTCGGGATAAAATCTCAATGCCCCTTTCGTGCTCCACTAGTAGACAAGTAGTTGGGCGGTTCTTGACTGGCTTCTATCACCAACCAGCTCGCATACATCCCAGTGACCTCGAAGCATACTCGGACACTTTTCCAACATTTCTAAACTAATGAATTTTCCGGCACATGTTTAGCTACAGTTATCAAAATTCAATGAGTCGAATTATATAATCTTTGTTTTCTTTAAGGAACTGGAAGGAGAAGTTGCAGTGGCTGAGGATAATCTACAGACCATCTCCAAAAAAGTCTCTGTCCAGGCCCCCTTGGAACAGGTTGAACAAGCTGAACGAGATCTGAACCAATTAGAAGCAACTATACCCGTGAGTTACTCATCTGTTTCAGACCGACTAACAAGCGTTCTCCATTCAAGCAGAAGGTGCAAAGGCTTTAACCCCATAATCTGAACTACTCATCTTTCAGGTATTGCAAACCCGAGTACGTTCCACTGCCCCCGGCCTGAGAATGGAACTGATTCACGGAGAACCATGTGACACCAGTTTGTCCGAGTTGCCGTTTGACGTGACTGACCGTTATCAGCAACTGAGTACACGGTTTGAGAAATTAGCTGATTCAACCACGCGTTGTCGTGTGGAGCTCAACTTGACCTTGAGACTCTTACGCGCAGTGAAGGTGGCGGACAATGCCTTGTCCCAACTGACAATCAGCTTGGATGGAGCGAAGAAACGGATTCACGAAATTCCACCAGAAGATCGCGTGGCGACTCAACAGTTTCGCTCAGAAATCGAGGAGCAACTCGTTCGTGGTCAAGCCTTGGCAGATATGCACATTCCTACTTTGGAGCAGCTCGCTGCGCAACACCCTCGAAGTAAGCTTATTGTCATAAACGATGGTGACGTGTGGTATTCCATTTTCCAGAACGTTGTTATCATTAATAATATACCTCCACTCACATGTGTGTTTTCTAGCTGTTGAGGCACGTGAACGCATCCAACCAACGGTCCTCGGCTTTGTCTCCACCATTGATGAGCTTCAGCGTGTATCGAACGAGATTCGTATACGATCAGAACAGTCTGTTTACCTGATCAGACCCACAGGTACTTCACTCGATAGCGACACAACGACGACCCGATTGATCAGCCCGGCTTCTCCAAGACCCTCCGGTCCAGTGATAACCAAGCCTCTGAGGAACATGTTTACGGATGAGGGAATAACCGTCCTGCTGACGACGGAGTTTCAGTCTGGATTGCCTCAAGGTAAGTTGTATTCAGTTGTCCACCTTGTAAAAGGTACGAATGCCAAAGCATAAATATAAAATCATCAACCAGATTTATTCAAATTGTAATACTAACGCAAAAGTTTTCAAGGCACCCTATCCGCATCGATTCCATCCTATTTCCCCGGGCAGGATATTGTGTGAACGGTATTGAGTGTGAGACTTTATGGAACTGACGAGTCTCCCTTTTATTCTTTTCAGATGCTAACCCTTATGATCAACAGCAGCTACAGGCCATCTGGTTCAAAGACGGTCAGCAGGTGGTCACACCTGACTACGAACCCCGATTGACACCAACCACTGCAGAACTTCGGATTGGCGAAACCTTATCAGAGGATACCGGTCTATTCATCTGTTGTATTCGTACACCGTATGGACAAGCGGAAACATCATGTAACTTGGTCGTCAACGAAACACACAGTCCTGTTTCAACCAGACCTGTGGCCGATGAGTCCGCTGTTAGGCCCTCAAAACGTGCAAGATCGAGTCGTCCACCCGGTCACATGACCGGGCCACCCAGATTCGTGAGGTAATTTTATTATCCCCATAGTCCTGTTGCTAAATCTTACAGTTGGGTGTATTTAGTCAGGTGTTCGTTAGTCTTAGAAACATTTCACTAGTAGAGTAGCTAAGACCTACCCATGCGTAACACTGTTACTGTTCAGACTTTGCCCGAAACGACGCTTGTTCTGAATCATTCCCGTGGCAATCACCATGGCTGATAATCTTGACCCCCAACACATCCCTTAGGACTCCAATGCTATTTGACTACAAACGTATGTTTTTTTCTGTTTCTTTAGTGTTTTGACACTTGTTTCTGCATTAACCCGTGATTTCCACCTTTCAGAGAACTCACAAACCAGACTATTCGCGAGCCAGAAGAATTGAACTTGCAATGCCAGGCAGTTGGTGAACCAGTCCCTCAGCTTCAGTGGTTCAAAGATGGCACATCTATTCAAGCGAATCCCGATTACATGATCACCGAATTAGCAGGTGCTGGATCCGTGAAGGTAAGCTTCACCGAGTCGCTTGACCAAAAAACCGTTATCAATTTATACATGCTGAGACCAAAACTACACCACAAATAAATCACGCTATGTGCTAAGACACAAGCGTGTTAGCTAAGGAGCACCCTTGAGTAGAATGCGCCAACCTATCGTCGTTGGAATCAGAAGGTTCGCTACTTAAGTGCAGTTGTGTTGCCACAAAATTGTGGGTTAGACAGTCAGACTGTACTGGTCACGACAACTGACAACCCCGAGAATTCCACATACCATACGCGAAAGCAAGGCATTCAGTGAGAAATCCTCTCACTGTCCAGTATGTATGCAACTTTTGTTTGGTGTGAAACATTGCTTCAGCTTCAGTTTTTTGGATGACATATAGAGTGCAATTTTTTTGCCATGCACCAGGCAGCATTTACGAATTATGGATATAAGGTATGCCGTATCCTCGGGCGGTGGTAAATCCGTCAGTGTGCAGCACCTGCGGTTCGAAGTGCTCCCCTCTGAAAACGATGTGCTCAATGACGGAAGTTTGTGTTTGGTACCTCACGAACGACATAATCGGCGGTTTGCGTTCAGCCTTTACATATGCTAACATGTCTGATCGGCTAGCGAAATCAGCAAGGCAGTAATCGACGCACATCATGCGGCATACTACATGCACAATCGCACGATGCATCGAACGCGGAGTTTAGGGGGAACAAACATTGATAAGACATTAGGGTTAGTGATTATCACCGACAAATTTGATAGCCACGAAGTCGATAAAGGTAATCTGAGATCACTCCTATCACATTCCTGGCGGTCTTTTTATCTCGGAATCGGTCAATATTACTTTCCCCAATGAATACGCGAGAGAGTAACCGAAATTCCGTGAGGATGAGCTTGTATGTCGATCAGTAATACGCAACCTGAGCTGTTTATCCCATGAAGAAGGCGGGAACATGGGAACACCATACTTGACGCTCAGAATTCTGACCGCAGTTATTAAGAGCACACGTCAACAGGACAAGACCCGGGTTTCTCGGTTTTGACCCTGGTATTCCTTCAAATGGAACAACCTTCGCGGATTGTCTAATGGTTGCTTCGGAGCCTCAAATAAACCCACAGTCAGAGGTTCACTGGCTCGGGTGAGTGCCGAGAACTTTGTTCAACTATACTGCGTTGTCCAGTCGAATTTTCGGGAGGTTAAGCTTCCAATTTAAAAATATACTCTCCAGTTAGGAACATATATCCTGTTTTCGGGACGGGAAATATTTACTAAATGGCATGAGGAACTGTTGAAGCATCCGAGAACTTGATACTTCTAGGAAAATAGCATGTGGCAAATGGCACCCTTGTTCTTACCGAAGAACAAGTAAGGTCTCACCGGTGATTACTTTTAGTTCAGGCCTAGGTCATTAGTTATGCACCGAACTAGAAATGGCTACCAGAGAACTGCAAAGGTTTCTAAGTGGTCCATACCGGGGGATTCGATACCGTTCCACCACAGTACTATAAGGCTGATTGCTGAACAGACGCCGGACAGCATCACAAAAACGGCCTCGATCATCGGCCTCAATCTGTTGAAGCCATACAGCTTACTAAACAGGTAGTTTATGTCCCTTTAAGATCTTGTATAGTGCACTATTAATCAACACATATTACAAGTCCCACAATGTTCTTTTGACTTCTCACAATGCAACGCAGGAAATCATAGTACACGACTACGTCTAACAGCACTCTCGGTCCTCCTGGTGGATGTCCCACTAATTCCGTTCGTCTGCAAGAGATTTCGCCACTGAGAAACTGTTCGTTTTTGCTCTCATCGAGCTGTTGGCTATCATACGTTGACACGCATGTGTGCGCGGGTTTATACAGTGAACATCACTCCGCTGCTACGTCTTCATGTTGTGTACCCCATTTGATGAAAAATCCACATTCGGACTGGCACCTTCCAAATGAAGTAACACATACAGCTTCGTGGAATAACTTGGATTTAGGGTTTCTCAGTGGCACTGCTTGGCCGTTTGGCTTGTTTATTTGAACAACGTAGACGGGGTAGAGTGATTCACGTCGTGGTTTTCTACATGGGGTATCGATTCCGAAGTCAAACGCGAGACCGAAACTGCAAAAATATATTCCCCGTTATCGTGGTCATGTGCGTGAAATTGTACCACAAATTATGGCTATTCGATGTGTACCAGAGTTTGGATTTCTTATGGTCCAATTCAAAACTGATAGGGGTAATACTGGAATCCCACAGCTTTCCAAATAACGAAACTAATTGTTTGTAGAAGATTCTTCGATAATATGGATGAGACGACCTTACATGAACTCTAGTGTCGCTTTAGGAACATGAAAGTGGCTCTGCATTGAGTGAACTCTGGTTTCAGGATGGATTCTGGGCACCTCTTCTGAAACTTGAAAGTTAGTCCCGCTCAACTCGCCAAACATCTCATCAAGGCGTCTTGGGAGGACCACAAAGAAAGATTTTGAACAATAAAGTGAAGAAATACACTTACCTCACAGAGTGGCCGACAATATCATATCTATAACCCCTCTTTACAGGTTTTGGATTTCCTGGCTCAAGGTAGGTTCTGTTTGGCTGATGAGATCTTTGTCTTGAACCTTGCACGAAACATCACTTGGGGATGAGACTTCACTTGACGAATCGCGAATAAGCTGTCGCACTCACTGGTCATTTGTTGTGAACGTCACCTTACCGAACAATGGGTACACGCACGCTCACTCACCTTGATTTGAATAAAGGACATGTGTCACTGGGTAGGATAATTGGACTTCCATCAGCTTATTTAGCAATGTGTGGTGCATCGAGTTACTGGGATGCAGCATACCACAGACCGCAAACTCATCTAGTAAATTCTCTCAGCAATAATACTCCATACTGACTTGAACCGTTGTGAAACGCCTAGGTTGTGAGAAATGGATTAGAGTTGCATTATGCCAAAAAGAGCCAAAATTGAGATACAGTACTCCTTCTGTGTGTGCCCTCCCTGAAAGAACTCTCTCTCCAATGTGACCTCGTGACTGCGCACTCGCAGTATCAGGTTATTCGTAGCTTCATACCAGGCTACTTGTACAATTGGTTGAGTTCTGTTCAGGAACGCCCAACAGTCGATTCAGTTGTGTCCTGGCATCGTGCTGTCCTCTCGGTTCTAATTTCACGCAGTTCTCTAAACCAAAGTGTGGTAAAAAGACCTTGTCCGGATAAGAGCTAAGAACACAGACAACAACTGGCAAACAACATCTGACAACTCCATTTCCACTACCGTAGTTTACTTTGTGACAAGCCTAACTAAAGACAACCATCGAGTCCAGGCTTCAAGTGAAGGTCGTTCCTCATTTCTGCTCGTATAATTGGAAGCGAAACGGTCATGTGAACAAACGGAAATTTGTTCGATCAATTCTTGTTGACAGGGTTTCGAATGTTGAGCTAATTGGTTTTGAGTTTTTGGGGGAGAAGACTCACTTACTACCTTATTTATTCAAGGTTCGCCAAACACGCATGGTATCGCATGAGGGCACCTATACATGTCGGGCGAAAAACGTGGTGGGCGAGGCGGTCACTAAGTGTAGAGTGACAATACATCCCGGTTCGCCACCAATCATTGTCACACCGTTGAGAGACAAACAGCTTGTCGAAGGTGAAAAGTGCCAGATGACAGTTCGGTACAAGGTAAGTCATCGAGACCTCTTCACATCTAAATAAAATCAATTTAAATCTACCCTGGGATTCGTGCTAATGTCTGATAATTTCAACTACTTTTTTCGTTTAAAAGAGTTCAACTCCCGCAACAGTTGAATGGTATCATAACGATCGTCCAATACGAGATGATGGTGTCCGTTATCGAATCACGCAGGAAGGGCCGGAAGTAACTAATCTGACTTTGCCTAAGGTGAGTACTGTCGGTAATCTCGCCTACCTATTTACATCTACTCCCACGGTCATATTGTATAGTGGGTCTTCATAGAGTTCAAATAACAGTGTTCTCTATTATTAGGGTGACTCAGTTCCCTAATTTGGATTCCACGTCCAGGTTTGCTGATACAGTGTTCTCGAGAATTTGTGGGACGACCCCCCCCCCTAAAAAGACTATCTCCATTACGATCATGTGACTGCGCACCGGTATCCAGAATACCAGCAGGCTCCTAAACGACTGAAATTGCTCGGCTTTTTTGAGGTTGTATAAGTATTCAGGTAACCTTTCAGAAGCTTCTGTCGCAAAGCTCATCCCTCACCTTCCAATTTTGTCTTGAACTTTTGAAAGGACCACTTTAAGTTAGATATTTCCGCCTCTCTTTGCTCCAACGTTTCAGGTGACTAGCGATCAAATTGGAGATTACATGTGCGTTGTACGTAACCCCATTGGTGAAGCTTCTACCAGTAACTACTTGCAGATTCACCCCACGGAAACACCACGCACAGAATCACCTATTCCATTGGATGAGTTACTTGATCAGTATCGCTCTCGTCCCCCCGAACGACCAGCTGCCCCAAAACGACCTTACGACTTGGCTGCAGACTTTGACGAGGTTTTCGAACCACAGAAAACACGAAAGACTTTTGGACCTTCGGTGGTCAAGGAAGATTTCGTGGTCCCACTATACGCCAAAAGAGAGCGAATACCGTCGCTTCCAGCTAGACGTCAACCCGGGGAATTCCCACGAGCCACTTCGGTTCCAGTCACTGAATCGTCTGTCATTTACACGTAAGTTCATTCACAGTTAACACTCTTATGGTTTTCAGGAATATTGGCTACCTGGCGCGTCCACTTAAGTTTGAGTATAATTTGCGGAAAATGGGCTGCCCATATGACAAATCTTATACATTAGTAGAACATGTTGATCGGTTCTTGCAGGCCACGTGGTTTCATTATGAAATGTCCGGCGGATCAGTAGCTCTTTATGTGGAAAATTTCTGTCTACTTATGGGTCCGGCATCTGCAACTTAATAGCCCACTGCTTGACAGCTACGTTAGTCCACCGTTTCGTAGTTTATCAGATAACTTGACAATCTGTGATGACATATAGGTACATATATAGATGCCTGAAAAGATCATAAACGAGAGATTCAGCTAGATGAGTCTCCCGCAAAACCAAGGTATTTTGCAAATGAGTATATTCCTCCATAAGTGCACATCTTTTGTTTGCTGCGTCCGGACTAAAGTATCAGTTGTAAAAGTTTATCGATTTACATAGAATATCTCGCTCGTGGTCGTTTAATTAAAGAGAGCTCAGCCTAGTACATATCGGTATAAAAGATGCCAAATCCGACCCATACCCTATCGATATGCTGTCAAGACCTCTCCCGTGAAAACTGTTTCCGCAGTGAGTTGACCTGAAGACATCACAGACTCACATGCTCTGAGCTGAGTAAATATGAATCTCTCCGACACAGGAATGCAATTTTCACAAGGATGTTGTGACAGCCACGATCGACTGTGGTTTTGTTCTCATTGGTCCTCAGCATCGAGCACCCAAATTATGAGACAAGCATCTGACCGCTCAGGAAGTTGAGAGCAACGTCCTTTAGATGAACGCAAATATTCCAGACGGAAGAAACGAAGCTACTGGTGCGAATGTGACAGTCAACAAATGACTCCAACCGCAATGTTCTCTATCAACTGGCATACTGTCAACAGCCTGCCTGAAGGTTTAGTTCTATGAGTAATGCCACAGATCGTTTGTTTCTAAATCAACTCGGTACCAATCGAACCTGTTTTGTTCTCGTAACAGGGTACGAAAACCTGCTCGATCTCGCCCAAGCTCGATGATCGGGGAGCCCCCGATAATCGTGCAGCCGTTAAAGAATGCGGAGACGACGGATGGAGAAAAAATCAAGATGGACTGCATAATTACAGGCCATCCACCACCTACAGTGAGTTCCGTATTTCACTCCTTGCCCTTTTTCCTGGTTACCATCTTTGATGACGATTTGGACTTTAAAGTTGTGTGCGACTGGTCCGCCTCAATAGAACAACAATAGCAAGTGAAAGACAAAAAGCAGTACAGATAGATCGAAGCATCCAGGGTAACTATTGTATTTTCTGATTTGTTGGAAAATTTAGCTGAAATTACTTAAGAGCCCGTATAACTTTTCGAGTTGTTCGCACCATTTCTCTACGAAATGGTAAGCCAATGGAAAATTGTCCACATAAAGTAATACTGATTCTGGGTTGTGTAGGCATTTCTTTTCCTGTGTGTGTGTGCGCACAGTGAGGCTAACCAGAGTCACGCCACATACTCCGACAAGGACGCGACCGCGAACAAAGTGAAACGTCTCAGGCTGGAATACTATTTCAAGCAGCTTTGCGATGAATGCGCATAAACGGATTGGGCAAGTTGCAACAGACGTTGTCACATGCGTGAGCGTGAATCGGTGGATCTGTGTCATCAATGAACTGAAATGTCCCATCATACACCTCCATCAAGAAACCACGCTTACTTGTACTTGTTTGACTGGTTAAGTTAAGCGTTGAACAAAAGCCTCCACTGCAGCACACGTGCATTTAATTGAAACATCTGGCATCAAACTAGTCTTCCGAATCAGCTACGTCGTTACCCATGAAGGCAAGGCACCGTTGAAAACCGAAAGCTACTTATGATCTGTGTGGCTGTATCACGTGTCACAACGAATTTTCTCACTATCGAACATTCTGCCCTCAACCAACAGGTCTACCGCAGTCTCGTTCAACTCTATAAATCCACTCATTTCCCACAAGCCAGCAAACTTCCTAATTCCCCTATCTATTTCAAATCTTGGGACTCTTATGAAGGTACGTACGAAGGATATCATTTTCTTTACGTCAAAGACAGTGCTTCAAAAGATCAATAGGCTCGCCGTCAAAAGTCTGGCCGCATATCCTGACGGTCATGGTGTTAGCTAGCCCATTCAGTCGACCAGTAAAAATGGTTAAACAGCACCAATTTACAAAATTAGGCCAAGTACACACAGAAGCTCGCTTGGTAGTGACAGTCGATCTTGGAAATCTAAACCGATAACGCAGGCGTTATTGTTTCGACAGTTACCTACACCGAATTCTGTGGTTGTGGCATAGCAGATTCGATCTGTGCGACGGATAGCAGATACCAAGGTATCAATCACTGCTGATAAAAGGTAAAAGCTGTAAGAAGAACGTTTTTGACTTTTACCAACAGCTGTTTTTGATAAAAACGAATTGTGTGATGAGCTTTTGAAAGGCTTTTTTCCCAGGCCATAAGAAGCGACTGACCAAAACGTCTTTCACAACATGAAAAAGAGGTTTTGGCTAATCGCTCTTGATGACCGGGGAAAGAACTGCCGTTCAAAAGCTCATCATGCACTTAGTTTTCATCAAAACAGTTGGAGTACATTCTGATAAGATGTCAGTGTTCAAATTACTCTCATAAGTGGAAAACGCAGATCATTTCACATTGTAGATAAATAACAGTGTAATAAAGATGCACACTGGTCTCGTGGAAATAAACCAAACGGACAGTCTGATATGATTATCAGTTTCTTACAGTGCTCAACAAGGCTGGACACATCGACGCATTCTCTGGTCTTCTCTCAGCTCAGAGCTGCTCAACTGCCCCCAACCTATCTTACACATGAATCAGACAACGCCCAAAAGTGTGCACATACACCCTACCACATGTGTTCCACTAGTTCATTTGCAATTGCACTGAGACAGACATGGCTGAAAAGCACCAAGACATTGATTCGACGGACTGCCGACAGTCCTCCAGAGGTTGCAGCAGATCCTGAAGCTCAGTATTTGAAAGTGGCGATCACTGAATGCGCGATACACCATTGTAGCATGTCAGATGACCAATCGTGACCGTTCTTCAGCGTTCCGAATTCCGCTGCACAACCAAAACAGAAGTCGTCGGCTTTTCTGCGAAGCGATGCTGATAAGAACAAAACAGACATCATTGTGCGCAAACGTATAGTTAAACTATGTTGCCCAATTTCAACGTCTCTGGTAACACTTGGCGTGTCGTTCGAAGTTAGCCTGCTTTCTGTCCATCAGTGTAGTGTTTTATATTTGCGACAGATGGAACTAT
This sequence comes from Opisthorchis viverrini, assembly GCF_000715545.1. Taxonomy (NCBI): domain Eukaryota; kingdom Metazoa; phylum Platyhelminthes; class Trematoda; order Opisthorchiida; family Opisthorchiidae; genus Opisthorchis; species Opisthorchis viverrini. Next base: position 1,544,404 of record NW_008751698.1, on the reverse strand, counting down.
TTTGAAATATTTCGCTCAGTTTGTATCCTTTTGATAAAGTAAATAAATGATGCCGAATTTTCCAAGTATTCCAGTTGAGTTCGCAGAAGTTTTTCATTCGTACATCACAGCATTGCGTTCGTTTGCTTTCCTTCATATCATTTCGCCCATCTTCTACTTCGGTTCCTAAAATTCAAATAAAAAAGAACACACATTAGAAAAGACGCAATTTTTATTGGAGTAGTGTGTAGCGAATCTATACCGAATGCACAGTCACTCGGTTATTCTACAGAATGTTCGAAACTATCTTCTACCCAGATATTAGATATGCGAACTGAAGAAATTTCTGTTCTTCCCGCGCACTACGGATTCACCTTAATGAACTAAAATATATCAAACAATGAGAACGGTGATAATCTAAATCCTTTCTTTCTTCTTTGAGTACATTCACTGCTACTTCCCGAACACCTTACTTCGACAAAATTAATCACTCTTTGTAGCAAGAGGTACTATTTGAAAAATAAGCTGTTTGGGAAACGTTCATTGACAAAACTGGAGAAGAACTGGTAGAGTGGTGCTGTTGAATGTAGCCAATTAAGGGGCGAAATTCCTCATCAGATAGGTTAATCCATCCTAGGCCGCGATTGGTGACGTATGGTTTGTGGGTCTTTCCTGTAAATGCCCACCAGATCACCATGATTCGGCAGGATACGACGACTTTCACCTCGTTCGGCATTCAGGAAAAATGAAACTTGTCCATACATGTATCGCGGTATCTCGAATATCGTGCGACACGTGAGGCGGTCTGGTGCAGCACATTTAGTTGATTAAGCACATCCTAAAGGAGAGATTCAGCTGAGCTCTAGGTGAATCCCCCGCAAAACCAAATTTGTTTGCAAATCACCGTATTTCGCTGATTGCGTGCGATTTGGCTTCCAGTAGAACATAAGGTTGACGGAAACCCGGGGACTGCGCCTACCGGATGAGAAGAAAGGCGAAACCGGTCGTGGGCTGTTGAATAATTCTCAGCAACATTATGAGTAGTGTATTTCGTCTAAAAATTTTCAAATTGTGTATTTTCCTGTGGAATGGCTGTTTCGTTGAGACAGAAAAACGTATGATTTAACAGTATGCTCAAGAGGATTCCTCCACGTTTTTTCAGCCACTCGTACACTTCTTCTTCATTGCCACTGCAGGTCACCTGGTACAAGAATGGAGTTCTTTTACCACAATCCAATTCGCTCTTCGTCAGACAAGAAGGGGACAAGCACAGTCTCATCTTCTATGACATCTTGTTGGAAGACCAGGGTGAATACACGTGCGTTGCTGAAAATCCCTATGGTCAAGTTCGCACTTCATGCCATATGGATGTAGAACGTGAGTCTCTGTTTTTATCACTACCATAAGGTATATCGAAAAGCTGAAATCTACGTTGCTGTATCGGCGTCAGCATTTTTGAGACTAGTGTTTCATTCTTAATTTTAATGAACAGATCACGGTTTCCATCTGTATGTTTGGTCGTCAGCACTGACCCGCCGTCGTTTTGAAATAATCGTACATCTGGAAACACTAATTCGCGCACTGTCTTTTTTCAGCCATCTCAGATGGGGAGCAACCGGTGGATCGTCCACCAGAGCTGGTAAAACCCTTGCCAACCCAAATGCATCTACAGGACGGAAGTGATTTGCGACTTGAATGTATTTTCTCAGGAAGGCCTACTCCGTCTGTTATTTGGCTTAAGGATGGAACTCCAGTTCCAGCTTCAGCAAACTTTCAAGTAAGAGTTTTCAACAGTCACAATTTTGGTGACAATCTAACGACAATGTTGACAAATATTGTGGTAGCATGCAAGTGAATAAATCGACAATTTCAGAACAATAGCAGGTGTACAAATGAAGCAGTATTCATCACCATAAGCGAGAAATTTGGTTTGGTCTTCCTTGAAAACCGAATTGATACGTAAATGAGTGTATTTCGCTAACTAGAGAGAGTACTTGGATTTTTAAATTTATCTACGTAGCGATATGGTTTTGATGGCCAACTCACCTAGAACCCAGCTGAATCTTTTATGGTGTTCTTAATCAGCTAAATGTGCTGCACCAGGCCGCCTCATGTTTCATTTGGTAGGATATTCGGAATATCGCCATACATTGTATAGACGTAACGCACTAACCAGGTGGTATTCAAATGAGTATATTCCTCACATTTCGTACAAACTGGGTTCAATAAAAAGATGAGGCTGTGAAAACTCGGGGTCTGTGTCTACCTGACAAGCCCTATGAAGGGTGAGCCCACCCAAGTGTTTTCAGCAACCTTATGAGTAGTGTGTTGCGTGCATAAAATGTCTTGCGAGATGTCGAGTACCGTATCAACTGAAATATGAAGCGGCCTGGCGCACATTCGGTTGATTATGTACATCACAAACGAGGGATTCGGCTGGGTTCTAGGTGGGTCACCTGTCGAAACTAAACCAATGCGCACATGAATGTCTAAGTCAACTTTCGTATCCTTCGGGTTCAATTAGAACATAATGTTGAGGGAATTTGGGGGACTGTGCCTACCTTATGAGCCCCAACGAAAGCCGAACCGGTCGTGAGCTGTCGAAGAGTTTTCAGCGAACTTACGAGTGAAATAATGTGTTTATACAGAGGGATGGTTCTAGTATCTATTCAGATCTGATCAGTAAGTTCAGCTACCAGGAGAAAGCATGGTGAGGATGATGATGACGAGGAGGAGAGGGTGATGGCCATTATCTAAACCTAGCGTAGGGACAACATTTGGTCAGCTTAGTACTTTAAATTTGTCCCACTACCTGATCATTCGGATCCATACATTGTATGGTATGATTTGCACGTACGAGTGAAAATTCGCACCCATTATATCTTCATGTAAACACTCCGGTTTGTAGATTCTAGCCTCCGATTTCCAGTCGTGGCTATCTGTTGCTCACATGTTCCAACTAGCACTATGTCAAAGTGCTGCTAAATCCAGATCCTTATTGCACAATGACTCCCCCGCTTTCTCCACAGCCTTCGCAGGAGGGCGGCGTCGCCCGCCTCTATGTGCCTCGAGTTCAACTTGCAGATTCTGGGGTCTATCGGGCTGTTGCCACAAATCCAGTTGGGAGTTGTCGCACCACCGTTTACTTGCAAGTATTACCAAAACCAATATCCCCAATGCCATCGCCACGTATTCAACCAACTAAGCCCTTGAAAGTATGCGGCGGACCAGAGTTCACTCGGATTTTTAAGTGAGCTGACCCGTCTAATTGTTAGTCTGCTCTTCGGTTTGTGCATGTTTTTTTACAAACAATTGCGTGCCGTACAGCTAATAAATTGGCCACATTGCTCCAATCACTTTCTCAGTGGCCAAGCCGTCTTCTGTTCGAACTGTGAGTTAATCTACTTGTTTTCTTCTGAACTCATTTCAGTTTCAGGGACACTGCCTTGGCCCTTTGTTGATGATCGTTTATTTTCACCTGTCCTGTTGAGAAAAGACAGTTTAAGTAAATGCTCTCAGCTTCCACTGACATAAATTGAAAACAACTCTAGGACTTTTGTGAAAGCTGGCAGCGGAGGCGTGGAAGGTTCAAGAGGCCAGTGGTGGGTTGCATCCTGAAAGGTCAACCGCCTGACCTGAGACTTATGCACTGAGTTTCGATAAGCCTCTATTAAGTGACCGACATTTTATTCTAAATAAAGTAGTTTTCCCCAGATATGGAATTGCCCTCCATTAGCGGACTAAATGATTACAGTAAAGGTTTATAGCTGTGTCCGGTGTTGCCCAGTTTTGTAAATAACTCATGAGTATCTTTCATATAAAACTCTTTAATGGAAGAGCTGACTCGAATGAAGTGCGGTTTATCTAAGGAAATCAAGCTTTTCAGGAACCACATACATCCTAAAGGTAATTTCACATCTTAGGAACAGCTTGACTTGTCCATCGTCCCACACCCTACCGAACTTGTCAAACAAGTTTACCATGATGCAGGTCACGCCCACATAAATAGTGGCAGATTTTTCCATCTGAAGCACTGCCAAGAAGTGAACTGACTTTTACTTCTACGAAGGAATTAACTCATGAGTTATCGTCCAGGGGTCAACAGACTGAATTATACGACCATTTTATTGCTGCCAACTCATTTATCTGTGCCTTCAGGGATATCTACATAGAATCACAACGACTGGAAGAAGTTGTACTAGAATGCACAGTGATTGGTGTTCCACAGCCGACCGTCTACTGGACTCACAACGGCCTCCTGATCACCGGAGATGATCAACGCTATGTCCCTGTGCAAGGACCAGGGCCTGATGATCACTGTCTCATAATTCGCCGTCCGGACATTTGGGCTGCAGGTAAACATCACCCCTGTTCCGAGTGAACGTGTTTATTGTCTTGTTTATTTGTCATGACTGATGTCCTTGCCTGCGTGCAACTTCAGTGTGATTGTTTCAGTTGAAAGTTACAATGATTCTGGGTAACATAAGTGGAAGAAACAAGTTGATAGTTTTATTAGCCTTAAGGATATATTGATTGTTTTCCCCTCCCGCATTTCAGGTCGTTATCAAGCAGTTGCTGAAAATATCCACGGGCGTGCCACATGTTCAGCGGTCGTTAACCCCGTAGTATATAGCCCAACAATGGGCAGTCGTCCACCGTCCTTATGGAGTCTCAGCCGTAGTACCCGACAACGTGCTGTGTACACACGTGAAACTTCCGTGCCTGTATCGCCAGCAGCAACAGCACCACCATTATCACCGCGACCAAGGACGATGGTTCAAGTGCCAACGATTGTCCCGAGACTGCAACGCGAGACATCTGCACCACCGTCGCAACAATATTTGACCAGCCATCACCTTCATCTCGTCCCTGGGCAGACACTCCACCGANTTGTCCCGAGACTGCAACGCGAGACATCTGCACCACCGTCGCAACAATATTTGACCAGCCATCACCTTCATCTCGTCCCTGGGCAGACAACTCCACCGATACAGGTGACCTTCCCTTTGCCTAGGGAAAGACGGTCACTGAGCCGTAGTGAGGTAATCACTTAAAGAAATAATTATCAGTACAACCAAGAAGCCAGTCAAATGTGCTAACTCTGTGTATGAGCAGCTCGAGCTAAACACAAGCGAAATTCCAGTTGGAATGCTCCGAAACCTTCGCGAGCTGTTTAACTTTCAAGCTCTGTTATAAAATTCCACGTAGGAGAGTATCTCTTTAGATCGTCCTGAAAATCAATCAGAAACAGTCATAGCAGACTATTCGCTGCAGGTCGAGTCTTTTGGCGTAGAGTGAGTCCCTCCATTTTGACGAATTACCCAGAAATGAAAGCTTCTCAACCGATTCAACATGTGACGTGTAGAAAGAAGGCGCTGTAAATTGGGTGAAGATCCCGATAACCAAGTACTGCAAAATATGTTCTCGAAAATCGGGTTGGTGAATGCCAGCTTCAAAAAAAAGACTAACCCGTAAGAGATTGAAATACGTTCTGCTCGAATATTGTACACCGAAAGAGCTGATTTCCATAATGTTGATGTGATTAGGCATTGAGGATAGAGGTTGATTGCGTATCGATGATCATAGGCTACCTAATTTACGTGCATAGAAAATCAAATCATCTGTTTGTGCTAATCGTACATTAACGCTTTTTTACTTGAAATCCGGGGAAACACACCAATCACAGCAATTTCAAAAGGCATCATCGCCAGTGAGCTATTAGCAAATTCCGATCAATACCACCATGTGACCAGAAATTACTTTGAACATCAACAAAATGGACCTACAAAGTGGCCTTTGATTTGCGTATTCAACTACCAGAAAGATTTGTTCAGAGCTCGTTTTAGTGTATCATTTATGCCAAGTTGAGCTGTAAGTGTATTGTGGACACTATTGAATCGTTGGTCCTTTAGTGCCGAAACATGCAACTCTTACTTTTAAAGGTTGAAATCGTACCTTATAGAAACAGGATTGAAATTCATCGCGTAGGACATACTCCTAATGTATTCTAGCTCTTCGCTCCAACTGATTTCGGCCGTTCTTCTAGTATGTCTTCATCTAGTCAACTGACTTGCACAATTATTTTGTTGCATACCTCAGATCACACACACTCTGGAGCCTCGGTTGCCTGAGCCAGTTAAACGTTATAGCAGCACACAATACTTGAGCAGACTTCAGTATACTCGACAAGCGACTACAACGACTTCGACCCTCTCGAGGCGTGTTTCAAGTCAGCCACGGTTGGAGCCAGGGTATTCATCCGAGGAAGAACATGAGCACCCGATTACAGCCACTCCATATGTTCGTCATTACAAAACTCGAATGGAACGGTCACTGACAGCCAAGCCCCGTCTACGGCCAGGATATCGAAGTGAAATGGAACATAAACAGACGTTCAGTGTGACTCCAATGGTACCCGAATACCGAACTACAATTGAACAGTCTCTCCCCAGTGTCCCTAGACTAAAACCTGGATTTGCTACAGAAGTCGAACGCCCCATTTCCATGGATGTGGTTCCCGTAGTTCCTGAATACAAAACCCAACTATCAACCGAAGTCCCAGCCCGTCCACAAGTACAACGTGGTTTTTCTTCGGAACGTGAATACATAAGAAGCATGAGTGTGACGCCAATGGTTCCGGAATATGAGACCAAACTGGAGCACAAGGTTGTTGAACGTCCAGTTTTGGAAGCTGGATACGCGTCGGAAGGAGAGCACGAACACGCAATGAACGTGGTTCCACTGGTGCGCAGAACTGAATATAAAACGGAGCTTGCCACTGAGGTGCCATCCAGACCAACAACACATCCAGGATTCGCATCCGAGACCACGGTTCCAAGACCAATTGAGGTAACTCCAATGACTACCGAATACAAGACACGCATGGAACGAAGAATGCCAAGTTATCCAATTTTGGAAGCGGGTTACTCCTCTGAAGAAGAATACCAGACCAGAATGGAAGTTGTCCCTGTGGTCCCACACACCTCCTACCGAACTGAGATGACAACCGATTTGACTGCGAAACCGGTAATGCAACCCGGTTTCGTATCCGAACAACAGCACATGCTAACCATGGAAGTAGTCCCAGTTGTCCCCGAATTCAAAACTGAGCTTTCCACAGAGGTCCATGCACGACCACAACTGACAACTGGTCACGAAACACGGTTGGATTACGAAAGACAACTACAATGGGAGACAGAATTGAAACAGGTAATTCTTCCCGAGGCATGCTTTCTAGCGTGTTTGACTGCTCGTGCAATCCCACTTTGAGGACCATCACTACACACACTGGACTCTATCAAGATAGGTTTTTATAACAGCGTATAGTGATGTTGGTAACTGATTACCACACAGGTGAATCACCGTTGTCCTGACCATCTCTCAACTTCCAACATTGTGTAGAGGCAATAAGAATGTTTGTGACACAACCAATCCTTCTTCACGTCGCCATATCTTGAGTACAGCCTAATGACCTGCCATTCCTTTTCAGGAAGCCATCGCAAGCAAGAGACTCCGAAAACGGTGACTTGTAGTAGACATTCGTAAACAGTAATTGTGGCGACATCACGAGTAGGTAATGGTGCGTTGTCCCATGTTTTCACTTACCTCTGAGTACGTTATAGAAAATGTGCTCTAAGGGCCTCAGTGACAACAACGGGACACCAACAGAGCACGAACCAGAGTTCGAGAAATGAACCAACAAGGGCTTACGCTGGGAAGTCAGGTAGTGGGACAAATTCAGCCTATCCCACAAGCGTCGTGGTTTATTAATTGTCACTCTACGGTGGCAAGGGTCGGAATGGGTAGACACGCACACATTACATACATGCATGGCGATTTCAGACGAGTCGCGGGAGCTTTCCGCGTGCCGACACATCTTGTTTTGCTGGCACCAAAGATGAGTTTGGGCACAACATCTGATGTCAGTGATCGCCTTTTGCAAGATGAAAGTTCCGTAATTAGGACGCAGTGCAACGGAGTCCAAGAAGTGGCCGACGTGAATCAAGCAGCTAAAATTTTATACGAATCAACTTATATATCTGAAGAGCCTAATGGACCACTCTGTTTCTTTTATGGAAACGCCTGAACAGTGAGTGACGTCGAACGATTATCGAATATCGCTTAAGCTGAGTGGTTTAGTGCCGTGGCGACAACCGTTCAACGTATAAGGATGTTGGGAACTGCGACAAGTAAGGTGTCCTAAAGTAACTTTGTTTCGCTCATAGAAAATCTCCTGTGACCACCCGGTTTTGCGTCGGCATACCCACCCAAAATCAGGAATACAGAATTTAAGCGTAACACTGACCCAAGACAGTATAGCGCTGCGGTAAATATCATAGGATGAAAGCCAAGGTTAGCTTTAGTCCAATTCGAGCAATGTTGAAGCAAATGAGGTAGCAAAGCATGGGTGTAAAGTGGGCGGCAAACTTTACCAATTGACGTTGAAACCCAAACCAGGGAGCCATATTAGCCAACAGGGATCAGCCCACACAAAAAAAAATAAACAACAGAACTTACCTCACGAGGATTGTAGTGCGGCACAAACCGGAATAGGATGCACAGGCACAGAACCAGACTAGTTTGTGGGTATCCTGCTGTGTTAACCACAGGCATCTGGAGGTTAACCAGAGCCAGTCAAGTCAAAAAAACCTTATCCCTATTCATATTTATCGTCTGTGTTATGTTGAGGTGCATTTCAAATCAAGCATCAGGAACAGCATCATTGGCAGAGAGACCAGATCACACACATGTCAATATATTTGAATTGAGTCTGGTGATTGGTAGAAGAGAACCACGGGCCCGGGAGGAAGATACGCGGGTAGTCTAGGCGTCTACACTGAACCATACAATCTGGGTTGAAACGGACAACAGGAAATTCAGTGACATTTTCTAACATCCATATATATCTTTTTGGACATAAACATTTTGGCATTCCAATGTAGCCAAAACCTTTAATATCTCATTAAACCTGCCTTCCGATCTCATGTTTCGCTATGATTTATAGTACCAGTCGGCCGTCGCAACGCGGTTGCCAAGTCGACCTTCACTTACCTCAGTCTATTCAGCCACACTGGAACACGAAACGAGCATGAATGTGGTCCCCGTTGTACCGTATGATGAACGCTTCACCAGCCACTTCACACAAGAGTTCGCGGTTGAAGTAAGTTCCTCTAGTGTTAATCAGTTGCAAAGGTATTGGATCTAAAGCAAAGTGTTTGTCTATAGGACAGCTCACCTGAGAATTATCAGCAAGCTTAAAGTCAGTTGTCGGCCCTGCTGTCGAGTCGTGCACAGTCGTTACCGAGTTGCATAAGTACCGTACATAGTTTGAGTAAAGAAACTGGTACAACTGATTTTTATTGGAAAAGATAACGTCTATTACCAAAAGCTTTCTATTCACATGGTGTTTGTACTGGAGCTTGGCGATGAGTCTGTGGTTGTGCGTTGGGCAGTGTTGCTTGTGTGTTAATATACGTATTACTAACCTGGGTCAGCTCCACTTTATTCCCATAGTTGTTCCCATGAGTAGATAACATAGTTGGGCTCTTTCTAGACTATATCAGATTCACCCCTCACCCCTCCATACGTTATTTTTGGTTGGCTGTCTTTGATTACGAGTAGGTGAACAGCTAAACAATATTTTGGCATCATCCGTCTTTCTTCTTTTCTTCTCATCCAAGTACCGACCTGTCGATCTCATCGTAGAAGTGCCAATACCACCGCAGTTCATCAAACCACTTTCCAGTGTGATGGCATCTGAAGGAACACGGGTTGTTCTTGATGGAATTGTCACAGGCACCCCACAACCAAGTATTTCCTGGTTCAAAGCTGGTCGTCAACTTGAAGACGGTCCAGATTTGAAGCTCGAATATAACGAAGGTCAGGTTCGGTTGACATTGACAGAAGTGAGTAACCTAGTGGAGACCAAAAGTAGATACGTGTTTGTCGGGTGATTCTGTTAATCCACTGTCAAACGTGTTCACGATGCCATTCTTTCTGTTTTGCCCTCACATTAGGCATTCGTGGAGGATGCTGGTCAGTATGTGTGTGAGGCACAAAATGTGGCCGGTCAAGCTGAGAGCAGCGCAACAATCGTCATTCAAGCCCGCCTAATGGCACCGTATTTCGTCAAAGGTTTGGAAAGTCAGGTGGTTCAAGAGGGTCAGTCAGTGAGAATGGTGGTCAAAGTGGATGGTGAACCCCCACCAACTGTGACCTGGTAAGTTCCCCTGCTATTCAGATATATACAGGTATGTACCGCAAATTTCAGCAGCTCTAGTGCATGTGGCTCCGTATGTAACCGAGAGACTCACCAAGTCCCAATCGCAAATCGCAAAATGAGTGAAAGTTACAAACACAGTTTCCCCAGGGGGAGCTTGTGAGACCTACACCAAGTAGACGTTTACTTCATTATTGATCCCATAACTACTTCCAACTGCTGTGGATGTAGAAAATCTATTTCAGTTGCTCCAGGCCCTCGTACATCTATCACTCTATTTAATACTAAAATGTTAGCGTCAAAAAGGGCAACTGTCCTAATATCAGAAATATGGACTGAATAGCATTTTTGCTTGATTCCCCACTCGATCGTGATTCCTGTGCGTCATCATATGCATTACATTTCTCTCTCTTGTAGGACATACAATGGAAGAGAAATCATAAGTTCGCCCCACTATAAAATTGAAGTCCAAGGTGATGGAGTTCATGTGCTTGAAATACCAGAGACTTACTTCCAGGACACCGGACGATACACAGTGATTGCGAAGAATGCAGCTGGCGAGAGCGTGTCTTCTGGACTTCTAACAATGCAAGGTGATTTCACTTGGTCAAGAACAACAACTCTTAGCAACTATCTGTTTTCGTGCGTCTGCCGATTTTAGGATCAATAACGTCGTCTTCGCCACATATGTATTCATTTACCCTACACACGTATAGCGCAAATGTTTCAGTTTTTTAGTTTGATAGATTTCTTTTAGTCCTGTGTTGCCTGGGGCTTCGTAGCTCCCGAATGATCAACGACAACAGATATGAGTGTCATGCAATAAAAAGTATAAAACATCCTCACGTCATTTTCAGAACCGGAACATCGCACACCCACTCCCCGAAGAGAACTTCATCATCGAGAGCTCACTCTTCAGGTAGAAACTCTGCCACAGATGCCATTACCTCCGCCTCCCCCATCATCGCCGAAAGCGGAGAAACCCCAATTTACACAGGTTTGTATACTGATTTTTTCTATGCTGACAACGTTCTTCTCAGTTTCTTTTCATTCGGTTGAGCTGTTATGTGTATCAGCCCATCAGCATCCTGAGTTTATGGTGTGTTGATAAACTTGTGCTCGATTACGGGGTATTCTTCAGGCATGAGCACTGCATTGTTCGAAGTCATGTCTTATAACCTTGAGAATTCGGCTGAACTGACCACGACGCTGATGAAAATTATCTTACCGTTCATTGGATTTTGGGTATCAGCAATTTTATATACAGCTCACAAGGAGAAATTAGTGAAGTACACCTCGACTCTTGAGTTCCAATCTACTAAGCTATCGCTAATGCATGTACAAAAGCTGGCCATTAAATTGGTAGGCCTGAAAATCCTCGGTGTGAACGCAATCTTTACCTTGAAATGAACAGAAAACTAATAAGTCCGTTTTTTGAAAAAAAAGATCGACCGATTTAGTTCGACTCGCCGATTGATCATGGTTAGCCTTATGGTAAATCTTCATAAATCTTTTTTTCCATTCAGACTTTTTTGCCCGAAATGGAATTGCCGGAAGACGATCGTCTTGTCCTAACTGTAGAAGCCTGGGGTAATCCCTTACCATTCATTCACTGGTTCCATAACGGTCGCGAATTGATGGATACGCCTGATCGACAAATCACGCAAGTCGGGCCACCCCTGGCTAATCCAAATGAGATTCAACCGCACCCGGTCCGCATGAGCGGTCAGCTGATCATCAGCAGGGTCTTAGCCAGTGATTCAGGACTCTACACCTGTGTGGCAGTCAACCAGGCTGGGCAAGCCGAAGTACTCGGGAACGTCAGTGTCCTGGCAAAGTGTGAGTTGTATTCCCTTGCTAAATCCTGTGCACAGGTTCACAGGGAACCCATCTCAATTGTGAATCTTTCGGTATGCATTCCATTGCATAGAGAACGTAAATGAATCTGCCAATAGTGTAAGCTCTGTGCTTACTTTGGGAGTAGATGAAACCTTTGATAAAATTTCTTTCTTACATTCCCGACATTTTTTTCATTCATTCTGAAACCATGAAGTTCCTATAGGATTTTGTGCCCTCTGTACGTTAGTACTCACTCAATTTAAATATAAACTCTGCCAGTCAGTTTGCAAAAGTGTGGTAGGTTTCGACGAAATTATGTTCATTCATCCCTTTCACTCACCTCCTATAAATGGCAACAAGGAATCATATATACGGAGACTTGGTGTGGCTATAAACACAGGAAAATGAGAAAGACTTAACGATGCACCATCGCCGCATGCGGAATGACCTGGATCATCACCTGCCCTAGTTGGCATGTTTAAGCTTGATGCCGTATGTGCCATAATATTCTATAAGCACACGGCACTTACTCAGGAGACTCGAAAATTTCAATTAAGAATTTCGTCTTGTGAGCCTATGCTAGCGGGTCAGGAAACATTGTGCGTTCATCTTCTACCTACCTACCGAGTTACCTTTGGGTGTATGCACAAGTCACTCATATCGTCGGGCAGGAACTTTTTCAAAAGCCATTGTTCAATTCTATTCAGGAAACATGAGGAGCGGCACTGGTTATATTTTGAAAACCAATACAGTGGACTATTTTTTCGGTTTCTTACCACTGAAGATTGATGGAAAACTTGTCCTCCTCCTTGAATGTCTTTCTTCTGATCTTCTTGAGGGTTCCTCTACAAAATTTTTCGGACTTGATTGCGCAAACCGTGGATAGGTCGTGTAGTATAAAAGCAAACCTTCGTTGAATTGCAAGAAAATTATTTGACTGCACGAGGGGAGCCTAAGCATAGGAAGTGGACAATCTAACGTAATTTTACTTTGCTGTATAGTAACTTGCAGAGTCTTGCCACAAACAGACAAGAACGCCCATATTCCTCATGAAACGTGGTGACTGATCATTCTGTCGTCGTTCGAGAATCTCTGCACAGGAACTGTCCAGAAGTACGAAAAATGACAAAGCCAGGAAAGTCTGTCTATCAACTCGCCAGTCACCCTAGCTCTCCTCATTGCATCAGCCAAATCGGTACAAAAATCCTTACAGGCTTTAGGGTAATTTGGCTCAGCTACATGGGACAGAATGTAAGTCTGAAATTCGTACTCTTAATCACTACTCATAAAACGCAAGTAGCACTCAAAAAAGAAAACACTGCTAAATAGATAGGTGGAAATTAAGGTCAGGGCTGACCGGACTGTAGCACCTGCAGTAGTTACCGGACGAACTCATCCCACGTGCACAGCAACACTACACTACCTCATGACTTTTCTGCAAAAGGTGATTAGGTTTTTTTTCGAAGAAACCGAATCTACACTACCTCATGACTTTTCTGCAAAAGGTGATTAGGTTTTTTTCGAATGAAACCGAATTTATGACAAACCACAGATTCATGTGTCTAGTGGCGATGGTTTTATCGTGATGGGAGATTTGCACAGAAGATAAACCAAAGTTACGTATCACGAACTATCCAGAAAGGTCATTCTTTTCAAGATGGATGCAACAGAGTGTCATTCGCTCAAATAGTACGATTGATTAGAGGCCACATTTATGTACCTTGCCCTGTCAAGATTTTGATCGATTTTCACTGGAAGTGACTGAAAAATGCCAAACAATTCACGGTCATCAGAGTGTTCTGCGTAACTGGAGCTTTTGACCGCAGTTTTACCAACTAGGTTTGTTTTACGTCAGCCCTAACTGATTCTTGGAAGACTACTGAAAAGTTAAGCAGTGTATACCTTCTTCTTCAACCCTCAGCGCCGAAACCTTCACCCCCGATTGAACCAGCTCTGACCCCTCCGAAGTTTATCCAATCACCGCCATTCTCAATCGAGTCCGAAGTGAATCAGCCACTTGTACTAACAGCTGAAGCAGTTGGTAATCCTATTCCGGACTTGCGAGTCTATCACAACGGTGTACCTGTCTTATCTGATATCAACCGAACTGTGGAAACTCTCTCGGGCACCGGGAAAATCCGGATACAAGTTCACCAGTTCCAACCAACGGATCAAGGAGACTGGACGTTCGTCGCATCCAATTCGATGGGAACCACTAGTAAAACGATTCAGTTGACTCCAAGAAAGCCAGTGTAAGCCAGAACTTTTATCACATTGAAAACTCCGTGAGAAAATCAGTGCGGAAATTGCCTCTGGTAGTATATGTACCCCATTGTTATACCTGATCGCTGATCCCACTTGAACATGGATTATCTACAACCCGGGGAAGTCGTCAGTTTGAATTTATCACGATGGAGTTAAAAAAACTCTGTACATTGTTGTTGTCAATTCAGTCAACAGGATTTTGAGTCAGGGAAAGCAAGTGCAGTACATCAGAGTTTCGGTAAATCACTGTTTTCAGTCTTCATAAGATGAATATTCACGTTCATTTTCACTAATAAGGTGGAAGGAAAAGGCAAAAATGAGTGCTGCTGATACTCCAGATATTTGGTAGTCGGTTATATTTATATGCCATTCCTTCTGGCGTCTTTAGCCACCAAGTCCGTGTAGGGTTAAATCCCTAAGGTAACCATGATCATAGTACAGTACATGGATATATAAGGTATATCTTATCTACTATACCATCCCTTTACAGTGCACCAGAACCACCGAAACCCTCTCCGGTGACCTTCACAGTGGTGACCCAACCACCTATGCTGAGACCCATGTTCTTGCAACGGTTACCTGAAAATCTATCGATTAATGAGGAGAATCCGATTACCCTGCGAGCTAGATTTACCGGTCAGCCAAACCCGACGGTGCAGGTACTGCGAGATGGCAAACCTTTGGAGCAAAGTACGCGTGTGACTTACGCACTCGAAGTAAGTGAAGTTTCGTTGCATGCCTGGTGGTAATTTCGGTGAACATGCGGCCAGAAGCGTGCGCCAGAGCGACCAGTTTTTACCGAAAGTTTGAGCAAGGATACGTCCATCACTTTGCATTAGGCACATATATCCTAAAAACACAACTCATGATGAATGGCTTTAAGAATAGCAAACGAGTGACAGTCGTAAGTATGTCTAAAGGATTTCGTCAGTGAACTCCAAATACTTACCGTTAGGAACATACTCAAACCCCTCTTTTATTTCACGGCCGTGGTTGCATGCTACCTGTGCCCTAAAATAGTTATTTTCTGCTACTCACAAGTACGGCAACAGTAAATTTATCCCCCAAATACGACAGACTGTGGACAATTATGACCATAAAACATTTCAGGAATAAAATGGAAGATGAGAAGTAACAAATATTATATGTGCATCTCACGAGTAGCTAGGTTTTCGTAGTGCCCTCAGACCTGATCATGAAACGCATCGCACCATGTGTGCTGTAGTCAGCTGTCGTAGGCGTTTTTACAGCAACCATATCAGTCTTTGCGAATGGGCTGCATGCAATTTGTTTAACTAAAACCGTCAAAAACAATGTCACACACCCCGCCATGTTGAAAGCCGTTGTCTGTCTAATCAGCATACCAAAGATCAAAACATTCAAGTGATAGCAAAAGCCAAATCTGGTAAGTTATGCGCAGCATGCGATGTAAGTTTTTTCCGCAGTTTTCACGAAATACGAACCGCGGTTTCGAAGCGGAATCCGTCACACATGGTAACCCGTATTTACCGTGGGCTCATCCAAGTGACCTTGCCTTTTGTCATCGTCTTCTCTGGCAAACTCAGCTCCCCTACCGTTGTATGGTTTAGGACCATAATCATACGCTACAAATCGCGTGCAGTACATCACACTCGTTCAGTCAAATCACAGCGACGACAGCCAGCAAGGTCTGGCATGAACTGCATAACGGTGCTTTTTCTATAGTTTAGTAATTTTGTGACAGCGCACAACCACAATCCACCAGCGCCCGAATCCATTGTTGCTTTATTAGTGCGAGCCAGAGTCACCGGATCTAGCTAAATTGAGGGCAGTTTCACCCACTAAATTTTGTTAGCTTGATGTTGCTGAAAAAATCCAGTTTCTGGCTGGCTACAGTTATCTTTGAATTCCTGCCATTTTCTTCCGTTCACTATTTCTAATGGCGAGGCTCGGATGTGACTGGGTATGAAGGAATAAAGGGATAGATAAGTAAATAAATAAACAGACAAGTAAATAAATAAATAAGTAAATAAACGGATAAAGGAATAAGTGGGTGGTGGTTAAAATAAAGCATGTGACCAGACGCATACTCACACAGTCATTCAATCACTGTCTGTTGAGGCTTTAACTAAGATTAACGGCCAGTATCCCTCGAAACTGAACTTCTCCGTCCACAGACTTGCTATGTCTTACACAGCTGCAGAGAGTTTTGCGGTCAGGACTGATCGCAGTAGGTCGTATGCGCACTACTATTCTCAGGCTGCTTCTGGGCCTTCAGATTGCAACAGACCGTGATGGAGCTTCCTATACGTGTATTAAGCACTTCTGATTGAAAAGTTTTGAACTTCTGATCGGCCGCTGGTGACACAAAGGTTAAGTGTCCAAACTACTAGCCTGGAGGTCGCGGGCTCCAGACTCCCAGAGTGTCGTGAAATGCGCACCGCTGATGATTCCCAACAAGATGAAACAGAAGTGTCCAAACTACTAGCCTGGAGGTCGCGGGCTCCAGACTCCCAGAGTGTCGTGAAATGCGCACCGCTGATGATTCCCAACAAGGATGAAACAGCTGTAAATTGCTTTCAGGATTTTCAGTATAGACGGGACGGAATTTCCGGGAGAGTTTTACTTCACCATAGCGCGTCTCTATGTCAGTATGACGTGGTGAAGGATACCCCAGTTTTATTCAGTCCCATCAGTTTGACGAATTTACTGCACGGTGATTGATGTCTAGTCTCATGACAGATAAAGATAAAAACGGCATGCCGACGCCCGACGTTGGATGAAGTATTAGTTCTACTGTGTTGGGAAGTAAGCGGCCTTAAGGCATATTTTGACTGAGAGGCCCTGTGTAGAACAGTTTGAGAGCACTAATGTTGCCAACAGGCTGTTTTTCTGACACAGTCGAAAATTCATTAATTCTTCATATTTTCTTATTTTAGGCCCCCGATTTAATTGCCATCCATATAAGTAAACCAAGACCAGAAGATGATGGTGTCTATACCGTTTGCATAGAAAATCCTGCTGGAAAAGACAGCTGCTCAGTTTCAGTAAGTTTCACATAACCAACAGTCTATGCTTTTTGTTTAGGGATGTTTTTCTGACAGAATTCATCTTCCCCCTTTTTGAGGATTGCATATTAACCCCATGTTCGCACTGCTTGCTTGTAACAAAAACAATGAAAAATTCTGCATTTTTTCCAGCTCAATGTCGTTCCAACAGAGCCACCTCCGTTCGCTAACATGGCTCCGCCAAGATTCATCCGTGGTCCTTTACCCTGGCCAGCGAGTGAAACAGGAGACCTGATCACGTGTCCAGGCCAACTGGTTTTCCGTGAGGATCAGCCAGCAAATTTGGAGGTCGAAGTGACCGGAGAACCAGCACCCACAGTGACTTGGTTCTGCAATTCCCAGCCAATTCCCTTGGACGGTACACATAAGGTATGAGATACCGTGGGATTATCGGGGACACTTTGAAAGTTGTAGAAATAACCAGTATAACCGACTTAATTGAGACATGTTTTCTCGGAATGTCGCACAAGACTCACAGGGTATGCTTTTCGAGTAAGGCTCTCTTTGGTAAATTTTGCTGAGAATTGGTTGGTGCAACTTGTCACAGCACCATGCTGTCAACCCGTCACATCCGATGATGGTCTCAACTTCCCCAATATAAAAGCTCAGTGAGTGAACTACTGGTACTTCATCCCTCTCAAGTCCAGACGCCTAATCTAGACCAAGGTGTCTAAACCATAACCTAAGAGCTGGATCCAGTCTGTAATTCTGTTTTCTCCGGTCATTTACAGCTTAGAATCGTTTTCCGAATTCTTCTAAAACAATGGTGTCTTGTTTCCAGTCCAAAACCGTTCATTTCCAGTTGCAAAACACAAGACTATTCGAATGGGCTACCAGCTAACTGCTGGTCCAAAGGCCGAATTGATGTATGCAAACGCTCTGCACCAGTTATGAGTGTGTGCATGTCAAGCGGTTTCTATCACAGGACCAAGGAAATCACGTGACGCGAATCGCGTTTCACACTAGCTGTCAATCGACTGCATATTCAAACTGTGTTCTATCAAGCAGCTTCAAAACTTTGACGAATACCCGGGGAGGCGGTCGATGAGAGCGATTATGTACTGTGAGGCAATAATGAAAAAAAGCGAAAGTAGAGGCCCGTTTTCACCCACCATTCGTGTAGAATACTGCTAAGGCACCCAAAGCCAGAAATGATGCTGTATATAAAAATATAACCCCTGGAAGGAAATATGCTGCAATATCTCGAAGACTGTACCAGCTGCAACATGAAGTGGCCTTTGTGCAGCACATTCAGTTGAAGAATATCTTTAAAAAAACGAATGATTCAGTCGCGTTTCAGGTGAGCTTCCTGTCAAGACAAATGAGTGCATTTTGCGGACTGATTTTCTTTATTCAGCTGCAAATGTGAAACGGTGGAGACGCAACCGATCAAAAGTGGTCACCTTAGAGGGGTGATTAATGAAGAGAAGTATATTGTAGAGGAGTCCGACTGTTTGATTTAAATCGGTTTTCTAATCCTTCAGAATAGCCTCACTGAAATTGTAGACATGTCTGTAAATAAAGTGTTGCGTAAAACTACTCTTTCATTCCGAAACACCATCCTAGCTAGCACTGACCCTAACGAGCATGTCAATGAAAGCTAATGTTACTCTTATTACTGCCATGTAGTGCTTAGGGATGACAAAAGACGTGTGGGATGCTGACATTACGCAACTTGTATCGTTTAACTGTTGAAAACAAGGAACTCCGTCATTGATCAAATAAACTATTAGAAACATCATAAACGAGAGATTCTACCGGGTTCTAGGTGAATCTCTCGCAATACCAGATTTGCTTCATTTCGCTTCTTTGATTAGTCTTATAACCAAGCTTTCATGCACTTGTTTGCAGGTATTTGCTCCTCGAGAACATAACAGTACCCTGCTTCTCGACACACCAAACGTAGATACTGATTCCGGTACCTATACATGTGTGGCTACAAATGCCGTCGGTCAGGCTGCTTTGCAATTCAACGTTCACATCAAACCAAGTCCACCGAGTACAAACCCACCCAGGTTTACCGAAAAGCCACCGGAGAAAATTGTCACACCAATGGGCAAGCCACTGACCTTGAACGCATGCGTGGAGGGTTCACCGAATCCAACACTTAGCTGGCACAGAAATGGCTTGTAAGTGTTCATTCCCTCCGTTCTTCACCTACTTACTCAATTTCACCCTCGACTCAGGCGATTTCCGTTTCAGAATGTAGGTGTTCTGTAACGGTTACCCTTCTGCTTAATTATTCCCCTAATCAATTTCACACCGGCACCTACTACCCCCATTCCGTTTTGTCTGTCTCACAATCATGCGTCAGCATCGTGACATGAATACGACAACATGTCAACTCCCGTTCCATGACCTTTTGAAGGACGCCAGTGATTTCACACTATTGTTTTCACGTTCCACTCATTGCAATGGCATACGTATAAGGACAGAACACGGTCAACCGTACACACGCATCACGCGCGTTTTAGAACACAGACCGGCTCAACACACCAAAAACTGTTGACAACCGTGAACGTCTAGCAGTGGAGTCTCCCAAAGAACGACTACTGCACACAAGCGAACGACCGTGTTCTGGCCTTAGATATATGTCGTTGCGAAAACAATAGTGTGAATTCACTGGCGTCCTTCAAAAGGTCATGGAACGGGAGTTGACATGTTGTCGTATTCATGTCACGATGCTGACGCATGATTGTGAGACAGACAAAACGGAATGGGGGTAGTAGGTGCCGGTGTGAAATTGATTAGAGGAATAATTAAGCAGAAAGGTAACCGTTACAAATACTCCACCTTTAGTGAAGGATCATACAGTTGCTGTCATCAGTCAAGGTTGCAGACAGGTCACGTTTTGTCTCGTGATGCACACTTTGGGATGCGGAACAAAACAAAGCACGAGGTAGACAGTGGATGCGGATGGACTAATCAGATTGGGCAACCGCTACGGTTGACGCAGAATCTTCTACCACTGCTAGTTTCTACGTCAAACCTGATTGAACTGTCTGACCTTGCACTGTTACTTACTACATAATGATGGACCACTGTATCCACATAGACACAAGTTGCTGTTACAAGACAGATCTCGTTTCAAGAGGAATCATTCTAACTAGGACCACTTTAGATTCTCCTGGTATTCGGCTCCGAATTGATAACCTTTAAGCTACTACCCTAAGAGCCAACGAAGATAACATGAAATGTCTTCTTTGGACATATCTTTTCCCGTAACAGGGACCAAGCAGTCGCATTCGAGCACCGGTTTTTACCAGTTCAACACACTAGGGCACACCTGGCTATTCACTTCGAAAGTCCGTTAGTTTCCGAGTTAGTATGAAGCGTTTTGCACTCGTGCGATCCACAGCTGCTACAAGGACAAGGTTGGATGTACTGCCCGATCCTTGCGTCACCAAGTTCTACGGAGCTCTTGTCAACACATAATATCCTTCACGAGTGGTTACTGTGTGCTAACCATTTGGGATCGAACTCCAATGTGACATTTTTGCAAACCTTTTTTGCAGAATATAGGAAAACGACCAGATGATTCATCTGTGACTAAAACCCATCCATGCCAAACATCAAGACAACAGTCCCACTTCGAAGTAAACTAAGACTAAACTTCATAAAGAAAACTACTCACAAGCTTGGTGAAAATCCTTCGTGAGTAGTTTTCCTTATGAAAATATATTGCGATATCTCGAATATCATACCAACTGAAACATGAGGCGGCATTTGTTCAGCACATTCAGTTGAGGTGTATCATAAACGAGAGATTCAGTTGAATCTCCCGTGAAAACCAAATCAGTATGCAAATGTGTGTATTTGTCGATAAGTAAACTTAGTTTATTTGGTCGAGCATGTGCCTATATGACGGCACTTGTATAATAAGTAAGCAGTCAATTCGAGTTGAATCGTTTGTTGTCAAAATTTCACCTATACAATGTGCGCGCCTTGCATCACGGTTTCACGTGAATTTCCAATAAGTCTTCCTGAAACTTTTTGTTTGATCTGCTTCGATGTAGATCAATCGATGCAGCTTCCGTGATACTGGTTTAATGGATCCTATGTATGCATATAGTATAATAAATGATTTCATTCCTGATCTCTGACTTCGAAGTAATGTGTAAAAATTCTGAGGGTTCCGTTTGGGTTGGTCATTGCACCTCATGAAATATGATGAGGCGATCTGATAAGACGATTCAGCGGATGCGATATGGATCTGGAGTTCACTGATTCGCGGCTGCTTTGCAGGTGGGTGGATCTGACCATGACAGGTCTTCTTACTGGTCCGATTCCTCACTGCCCCTCTTGTGCGTTGTGACGATCAGGGCTGAGAGTTGAACTGAGCCGTCGTGGCACTTGACGCGCTACCACGTGCCCCAGCGACCGGCAACGTATTGACTAGTTGCGTACTGATCTGTTAATATTGCAGTTAGACAACCTGAAAACACAAGCCTTCCAAACCCAGGAGAGTAGTGTCTACTTTAGGCCCAGAGTAGCGGACACGGGTGTGCCCAAGCCCAAAGACTCGAGAGTCAGAGACGGGACATGTCACGTCAGCCATGTAGACACACACGTACGCAAGGGTCGTGCTTCGACCAGTCAGCGATCAGTCATGCAAACAAGCCCGTCTGACAATCCGACAACGCGCCCTCGAAGCAGAACAGATCGCAACTGTCCTGCCGTGAGAGTCCGGCGTCTTGGTGATGGATGCCTACTCACCCTCACCGTCATGAATCAGCACCACGGTATCGCGTCGACAGGAAGGGAGTTTCGGCCTCATGGGACCGCTTGATATCCTTCTTCAATTCAGTGAGATGGTCTCAGTTCATTTGGTAACCCTACTGGGAGCAGGAGTTCAGAGCCCGATCCTAGATTCTGTGTGTCGAAGAGTTTCTTTCAAGTCAAACTAGATCTAAGCAGTAACTTTACTGAACGATGTATCAAGGAATTTCATACATTACCCAAGAAAATTGTAATGCTCTTGACATTAACTTGCTTCCTTTTTGACAGACCCATTTTCAGCACTTCAGACGGCCGCATCATTGTGGAAACTCGAGATCGTCAGACAACCGTTCGCATTGCTGCTGTACAACCAGAGGATCTAACAGACTGGGAGTGTGTCGCGACCAATATAGCCGGCACCGCCTCCTCGAAAACAACGTTAACCGCAGAGCAGTACCGTAAGTGTGGTTTTGTTGGTGTGGGAATCGCTTAAGTGCAAGGAACTATATTTCAGTTTTCGCGTTAAACAGTGTTGGGCATCACTCTGTAACATTTTCACCACTAGTTTCTCACACTTGGATTTTTTTCCTAGACATGAGTGAACTGGGATTACTCATAAGTCATCCCATACATTCGGAATAAAATTTTAAAGGAGGAAATGTCGGATCAGGACAAGTAACCATATTATGGTCAATGGTTCCCATAAGTCAGTTTGACATAAGAACTTTGGGCTCACTGTCAACACTAGGTACGGTATCATCGTTTTAAACAAATTTGGTGGGTTTTGCTCTACAGAGTCAGGGCCCATTTTTAGTAGCGTTTGAATAAGTAAATTCTGCCGCATCTCGCATTCCAGAAGAGACTATCGAGATCAAACCGAAGAAAGTGGAACCGGAACCGCAAGCAACTCCCGCTCGGGCACCCCGATTCACGCAGTTTCTGCAACCTCTCACTGTTCCTGAATCATCCCCGGCAAAGTGAGTGGGGTTATTTCTAAAATATTTGTCCGTATCATCTCCAGGGATACTTAGATTCGTATCTAGTATATCTTATTGTGCTCATCTCAGGTGACTCTTTTTGAAAGTTAGCCAGATTGAAATATGCAAACGCTTTTGTTTTGGTGCTCTTTGCTGTGAACTGCAACTTTTGCTCGTTTCAGGTTTTTCGTTTCCTTTGAGGGTGAGCCAGCTCCACAGGTTTCATGGTTCCGAGAAGAAATTAAATTGGACCTGATGGCTGAATATAAGGTTGGTCATAGCTTGAATAAATTTTGCTTACTCGGCCATGTTTCTTCCCGTATCTTCTGCAGTCCTGTTGATCTCAAGGTGACTAGAGACTGGATATTAGCTCTGAATTTATCACCTTGATTTCTGTTATCAATTCAAACCCCGGTGCTATGCCAGTTTCCATACTATTTCACCCGTCAAACTTCACTTGGTATGATGATTATGGTGACTGAACGATATATTTGCCTAACTGAATTGGTCTGACATTTCCAGAACCGACTGAACCTCTGAAAAGTTACTTTATTTCACTACTGTTGGTCTGTTCTCAGTAGTCGGAATTCGGGTCCACGTTTCTCTAACCTACCAAAGGTACATGACAGATGTCGCATCAGTTTTGTTTTGTGTTTTAGGTTCGCTTGGAACACACACTAAGCGAGACTTAACCTCTTTTTCCTTGGCATTGTAGATTGTGACAACTGTACACACCAGCGAGCTGACAATTGAGCATGTATCTCCTGAGCAGGCTGGAACTTTCTCAGTTGTACTGACGAATATCGCTGGACAGGCATGTAGTAAATCTCGTCTGCTCGTTGAGAAACCTCCACAACCCAGTTTTGTCGGTCAGCCACCCAGATTTGAGTCCCGATTGATGGAACCAGTCACCGTGAAGATCGGTGAACCCGTCACATTTGAATGCAAGGTAACTTTCTTTAGTTCAGTGCCCATCAGGAAAATATATTTCTGAAAATCGTTGAAGTTCGAGTGTTATGAGGCGATACCCTTCGCTTGTGCTCATCAGCTAGCCCATCAGCAGCTTAGTCAAACGAAACACCATCCAATTTTTTTTCCTGAGCTACTTCTAATAACATACAGGTGGAATAAACAACACGACGGTATGCTTCAGGTCTTCGAGGTTTGAGTTAGCATCTTGAACGTAATTTCAAACTTGGTTGGTCAGTTGTACCAGTCTTTCAGTTTTTTACTACAAACGAAACAGTTTTGTCTTCTATGAGGTTGTGGCGATCAGCTTTAACCACGTTTCCTCATCACTGACATTAAGTTTCGTTGTTTCACCTACTGGGTTTTGTTATTTTCGAGGTTTTGTGACTGCGTACTAATATTCTGTCAAAAGTAATGAAACAAATAAGAGTTTTACTGCTGTTTGCGAAGTTCTATACGCACTGTGCAGAACTTGTTTGTAGCCTCAAAGCAAAAGTTTCGATGATGTTAGAGACTATTCAGCAGCCATAAAAGTAGTGTTTTGTGCTCAGAAAATTTTCAACTTATCCTGTAAAGCTCGCAATTAACTTTCGTTACCATCCCATTACTTCCACGCTATCAGGAGTTATGATACACTCCAAAAGTAAATTGAATTACGCTTTTGTAAGGTACTTTTCTCTTCGACTGGTGGACAGCGCCAGTAGTCAGGTGGAAGATGATAAGCTTCACCCAAAACCGAACTTTCGTTTAATTGTTCCCGATAAAAGACACGATTCGAGCTTTGTCGATGTATCCTTATGCTGTTGGTGATAATTCAAAAGCACTTGTAATATAGTAAAACTTCTTGGCGATTATGTGAGCTAAGCAAGCTTACAATGGTCTTGGAAAGGAGCATTCGCATTTTGTCCTCGATCTAGGACTAAACACGGGGAAATTTTCAGACAATAAAGTTAAAGTATTATTTCTCAATTTCAGGTCACTGGTGAACCAGTCCCTCAAGTCTACTGGGAACGCAACGGGGTTCGCCTACCTGCAACGGAATCTGCTCATGTTAAGACGTTTGACCAGCCTCCTTACCATACTCTGGTTCTCTGTGCAGTGTCTCCTGAGGACGCGGCTGAGTACACTTGTGTAGCCGTCAATCCTCTCGGTCAGGATATCTGTAAAGCTCGTGTGTATGTTGAAGGTGAGTAATTCATAGATCTCGCTTATACCCCAAACTTTAAGTTCACAAACCATTTGATTCGAATGAGAGGTTTATTCACGTGACTTGTAAGCGTCCTTCAGTCCCTGCCTTTCCAGCGAATCAGCTGCATTTTCGTGAAGTCCAACAGGTTTTTTAGAACACAGATTCATTCTCAGAGACTACTGATTTGAAGTAAACTGATCCCAAGCACTCATATCTGAATGAATCTATTCCAGTATTCTTTTCACGAACATTCTTTACAGAACCGATAAAACCTGCCCCATTGGTTGCTCCAGTTATCTTTGCCGGTCCAAAGGATGTCACTGTAATGGAGGCACAACAGGCCGTACTTGTTGCTCGGGTCAAGGGCACACCAAGTGAGTTCAAAGACATAGTAATCCCACACCTAAGTGAATTATTACATGAAGACAGTCGTACTCAAAGCTAAGACCATCATATAGCAGGTTCTTGTTCTGATTGGCCAAAACTGCGGTTCGATGGTGAATACTTCCACCGTGTGAGTGTCAACTTATCGTTCTATGCATCCGAGACTGCATAGGGCCAACGCGGACGACCATGAAGCCACAGACGATCCATTCATTCTTGCCTAGCACGCATGCGGTCGATGAGGGTATTTGTCACGTGATAGGAGTCAATTGTGCACTCAGATTAGGGTGTACAATCTTTAGAATTCATTGGTAGCATCGTAAATGTCTCTTCTAACAACCTTTGAGAATTCGCGGTGCAGTCAGATGTGTTGCATTCCACAAGAATTCCACATGGCTTCCACAATTCTACAGTTACAGAAGAAAGTTCACCAGAGGAGTTGGGATGTAGAAACGACCTTCTCGAGAATGCCGTATATCCTGTTGAATGTTGATATCAAGATCTGAACAGAGTCGCTGAGCATGCATTACCACATTGTTTGCTTGACTGTGAAACTTTTCCTAACAGACCCCCGACCATTTCCGATTATTGATCCCTTATGTTTTCCGCTATAACCTGTGGTAGCTTTCACTCATATCATATTCAAACAACCCACAATCCATCACGTACGGACTACGGTAGACGGTAATCGGTGGCTTGGGGTTCATGCACCTTGGTCACAGGGGCTCTGACAGACAATCAGAAGACATAAATAGCTTTGGATTCGTCTCGTCAAACTTTTTACTAATTTCCAAAAGATAATGGAAGATATAACGGTCTGACTATGGAAACAGGTCTTGACACACTTGGATGCCCCTACTCAAGTGGAAAAGCTCATTCTGACGGCCCATAAGTAAAACTTTACAAGGCTATTATTTTGAGGCTATATGGAGGAGAAATCGGTTGTTTGTGTGAACCTTATAGCTCCACAAAGACTGTCTGGTGTTTCACCCGGGACGATGTTCAAGATATCCATGCATCAAAAACTACCGCAAACAGAAAAATTCAGCTACGATTCAACTGAGTCTGTCATCAACACGAACGTATTTTGCAAGCGACTGTGGTTAGCTAATTGTGTGCGATTTGGTTCCCAAATAGAGTGCAAGAAAACTACGCCTACTTGATGAGCCTTAAGCAGGGTGACACATCTTGCATCAAGAGGACCATTCCTCCAATAATGGTGGAACTTTTAAAGTTCAAGAATTGAGAGTCTACAATCCTAACCCGTATAGAGGACGGAGGTTTGCATATTCTCCCGCTGCAAGAACATCTGTACATGAAGCAGGTGAACGTATCAGTTATTTCTCAGCAGGTCAATATGTGACCTGAACCCGAAAGGTGGGCTACGGATAGTGGGGTGGCTTCCGAACGTGCATGTATCAACATCGAATACACTGCTTACAAAATCAGGTTCCCCTCTTCATTTAACGTCTGCTCAGGTATCTAAAATATAAACAGTAGAAAAAAAGAGCATGGTAGTGAGTCCCTCTCATCATAGAAAACCACCCCCCAAAGAGCGACCAACCGTGCTGTTCACTTGGTGGTAGTCGCTCCATTGGAGAGCATTGCATAAAATTTCGATATTTCACGGTTTAACCACACTTATTTTGAGAACTGTCTGAAGGTAGGCTGCTACTGTCCCAACTGAAATCTGATATCCTCTCCAGCTCCGGAAGTTACTTGGCTTCACAATGGCGAAATCATCAAACCTTCCAGTTACTTCCAACCTGCTGTGCTTCCCAACGGAGAGGTTCGTCTGGTCATTTCCAGTGCCTACTTGGAGGATGCCGGTGACTATACAGTGCAAGCCAGCAACCCGGCCGGTGAGACAACAGCCACTGCACGACTTACAGTACAGCGTAAGTAAAGAGTAAGATATTGTCATGTTCACTAGCACCCAGGTAGTTCCTGGGTGAGTCTGTCTGTTTGATCCTCATGCAGTATACTTTGAAAACCATGCGATTGCTGGCGCTACGTAAACTATGCTTGTATTAGTTCTTTGAACACAAAACTGGAGTAAAATAGTCTATACCTCTTCCAACAAGAAGGATTACCTCGCAAAGATAGACTTGATTCGGTTTTTCCGTGATAACCACAACTTGATGAATGGTTAACTCATAACAGAAAATCATAGTCTTGTTGTTATGTTGGATTCTTCTGATGGCGTTCACTCCGTATAATACTAACAGTGATTCACTTGAGTTGATGCGTCTTACTAATGTATTTCCCCCAATCCACCATATGATCCCAAGCTGTTGAGTACGCTATTGTCTGTTAGACTATCCTGTACTCTATTCTGTAGTTATACAAGTGACCAAAATGACTACTCCTTTTACATTTTTCCAGGTCCATTGCCCAAGACAGTGTCACCACGCTTCACCAAGCCTTTGCCCACAACTCCGGTTCAACTGACCGAGGGAATGCCGATTCAGCTTACTGTCGAGTTTGTCGGTGAACCACAACCTGAAATCACATGGCTTCGGAATGGACAGCCATTCCAATCAACCCCAGACTGGACAGTAAGTATATTGCAAGAGGTTGCTCTTTTTTGGATGTTTTCTCAATAGTTTACGTGTCTTCTGTCTCTAAGGCACAGACACATACTTAATACAGTTGGTGAGCACAATGATGCATCAAAGAATGGAATTTGTCAAATACATGAATTACATAAATATTGACTAGAGATGACGTCAGTGAGTTGATAAAACGCAGCCTTAATTCCGCCGTAAAAAGCACCTACCGCGCTCCCCGTACACTTGCAACTGTATTTCAAATTCTTTGGTCTAAATACCGCTACTCTGGTTCGTCAAATTTCAGTCTGTTTTTGCCGTTTGACGTGTAGAGGCTTAGTAACCCATAGAAAGCTACATTTGACTAAAGCTAGTCAACTAGAATCTGCCTTCAGTAGTGTTACGGTTCGAGTATTCAAAACAGCAGGATCAGTTCATCTTTCGTCCGACATTTATCACTGATCAGGAGATTCGCCAGGGTCGACAGTATTGGATATTCCACTCCATAAATCTGACGGATGCTAACTCGAATCTGCAAGGCCAACTGTCACTTCGGAATGGAACCTCAAATTGTAGGTAGAAGTAGTTGTTCAGTTTTCTGGCCCAACCCTCGTGAACTGAATGTTTACTGGACAGTGTTTATTTCTAAGATCTGCTTTTGTTTTCTGCTCACCCTGATCGGCTGGCAGACTTTCCCATTTTTGCCTATGACACTGCATTGCACCAGTGGAACCCAGCCAATGACAAGTAGTGCCACATGCTGCGTTTACAACCAGCTGAGCAACATCTATCGAGTGTAGAGTTAAGGGACAAAGATTAGGAGGTTAACAAAGGGAGCCGGAGTTCTAAGGCCATCAGTATGTTCATATCTGTCAAGTCATATGGGAGCAACTGAACTATACTAAGCAGCCAGAGCGCACAGTTTATGTGGGATGTGGGACGGTGGCTCGCGCCACTTATCGGAGGTACACAGATATCTGGCTAGCAATAGTCAGCTATAGACCTAAATCACGGTGCTCACAAGATGTCACTTCTGATACCGTTGTGGGTTCCACAGTCCCGAATGTCCACAGTGTCAAGGTCAGTTATTTTCAAACAAACATATGATAAACTATTCACACACACACAATACAACACAGTACAATGGAGAACTTCACAACACGGTGCAATACAAGAGGGCAAAGTAAAAACGTCGAAGAACGGATAAAGCGATAAGGCGAAAACTCAAACCCGCCACCTGAAGAGCCGAACTGCACAGGGATCCGACTTATTTGGGCGGAAGTACCACCAGCGTATTGACCCCAGCATGTAGATGTAAATAAATTTGGGCTGTTGCACAAGCCTGCAGTGCTACTTGTTCTGTTTCAGTTCTGGTTAACATTCGAAAAGTGGGATTAAGTCAGTCGACAGAGAGGGATAGCAAAGCAGGAGATACCTCACTAGGTGTACTCTGCAGGTCAATACACTGGTAGTGGTGAAACCACAGAGTTCTCCCATTTAAATGTGTATCACCACCAATGTGTATTGCAATAAACATCAGGGGCTCAACCAGGGGATATCTAAACATTAGATACATGGTGAGAGAAATATATCGATGGTCTTGGTAAACTGTGCCGCCACGCTGTACGTCATGCGTTTTTCTATCCCTAGCTAAACTAGCAATTATCCATAGTTTGCCTTAAAGTTGTTGGTACCGCAAACGATCAGCATAATGATTCACATGAGGACGCAGTTGCTCATTCACAAGATAATCTGCAGTTCAATTCAAGTGTTGTGCACAACTGTATTTCGTTTGACTACCGTTGTCGCTAGTCCCATCGGCTTCCTACAGACTGAATATCATGCGACCGACGAACTGGGTGGCCGCGTTACTGCAAGATCGTGTCTCACCGTCACGTTGCTTTCGGAAACCGAGGTTCAATTGGTGTCCCGACTCTGGTGGAGATTCTCCTCCCACGTTTTAACGACGTTTGCCGTCCTCATACGGAAAGTGCGTTCGCCGGAGACACTACAAAGCTAGACACCTTCTTCAGAATGGTTAGAAGAATAGGAGACTAGTCCGTTTCCAAACAGTTCGAACTCCAAACATATACAGTGCTAGTGTCTTCAGTTCTCCTCACTTTCTAATTACGTTTCTGTGCCAGTGATTCGCACAGAAGATATAGGTTCTGTTGATAAAATACAATACACTAAAATAAAATACTCAGGTACCAACATCGTCCGAAAATTTAGCGGTAACCTTACTGTCTGAAGTTCTGTAGGGAGTATATCCCCTCTGTTTTCTACTTGGTTCGAAATAGCGTTCACTAAGGCATCCAACTAGGAAACGAGTTCAGTCCACAGGGTTCTGAGGGATCTCTGTTTGGACAGCAGTCTAGTGGATAAATTTCGAATAAACTTGTTGGTAGCACACAACAGTCGTTCCACTATCACTCTATGGCTCAACCAATGGGGTGGACCTTTTTTTTCTCACGGTAAATTTGTGGGAACAGAAAGTTGTCATCTGGATTTAGTCGACCGAAAAATCAATCGAATTGATCATAAACGTACTTGTATTCTGCTCTTATAAGCACACATTTTTGCTTGAGAAATGCGGCAAAAAATCGATAACTATGGCGAACTAAGCGGAAGTCTGCTATACTTTTTAGTTTTTATGACCATATTGTATCGCCGTCAGTGTGGTATGGATTATCCGTTGCTTTTTTAATGCAAAGTCTGAGGTCCCATATTCATAAGATGTATGAATCATATATATCCTACACTGGTATGGTTTTGATGTTTTGAACTTTTATTCTGTACACTTATGGTGGCCAACCCTCTCCAGAAGGGATATATAGCATGTAGGGTCAGTGTGGATTCCCCTTATTCTTGGCTTTGGTAAAGGTCGAGTACAAGAGCGTCTGTTTGTGCTTTTTTTCGAAAGTTCACCAATTCCAAGTGTTCGAAAGCGGATAATGTGAATACGAAAAATTCTGTCTTGCAGATAACCACTGAAGGTCAAACTTCCACTTTGGAATGTCGGGAAGTCTTCGTAACAGATTCCGCTGAATGGACTGTGGAGGCCTCAAATAGTGTTGGACGAACGCGCACACGAACGCAGCTAACCGTTATTCCTGTTAAACGAGGTAAAGTCTCTTTTGATTATTCTTTATCAGTAGCCTATCGTGGATCCATCACTGGGGAACGCACGTATTTTATATACATATCATACATATATGTACGGTATGATATGATATGATATATATGTACATATATATATCGTACATCACACATTTGTCGCATGCAGTGTGTGTGTGTGTGCAAACGAATTTTATTTATCTAAAGGTCACACAGAAGAGTTTTGCCGTCATGCATACAAACGATCATTCATATTCAGGTTTCCCTACAGAATAAACCAAACAAAATCATCTAGTTGCTTCAATTTTTTATTGTTTGAACAGTGGTGATATGATAATATAGTAAAAACATCCGTTCTGTTCTGTTAGAATAACCTGAAAAACTACTTGAATTATATATACAGTTGCTACACTCATCTCCAGTGTATATCGGCAAACAAGTCAAATTACCTTAACTGGCCACAATTTCTTTCTAACAACGTCTTGACAGATTGCTCATCAATGTCCATGAATTTTATTATTCAAACACTAAAACATGTTGTCGTAACTAACCCTTGTTTTCACAAAGTTCCCGAACCACCAAAGAAGGAGGAAGCAGCACCAGTTTTCGAAAAACGTTTACAACCCCGGATGAGAGTTCCACTTCACCATACGGCAACGTAAGTCCTCATTACTACCACTTTGTGCGCCTCTAGCTTAGCGACCAGACTGCGCAGATCGACACGCGTTCAAACTTGTATATCTCAAGAGGGACACCTCATTTATTGACGCTTTCAAAGAGTTGAAAATTACAACTCACTCTTGAGCTGTAATTTATCAGCCATCCCCCTTTCCCGTGCTCTAAGTCACCAGTAACATTTGTGTTGGGCTAAAATAGACAGTTTGGGTGACGTTGATACAGCTGAAGTAGTCAGAGACCCTACAGGTTTTGGGTCCTTTCTGTAAATTTTCTGTGATGTTGGGATATACCGATTATTGAGTGGTCTTCAGTAGCAGTTGCTCTCCGGTAATTTCAGGTTCACATGAAGTTTGTCGCTTATTAGTGCTCATATTGTCTGCCAGCCTTGGGTACTTTGGTTTATACCACATAAAATTCTGAATACGAGTTTGCTGAACTTCATTCAGAGGCTGACCGAAACAGCTATGTTATAAACGTGTTAATTCGAGCACCAACTATACTGTGATAAACTTATATCAGAGAGTGTAGTGGGAGCTTGCGGAAGGGTGCCGTTGTGTGTATCACACTGCGTCTCAGTGGTGCTGAGCAGATAAGCGTTTCGATGCAGTTGGATTTCATTTTCCATGTACATAAGGTATTGTAAAGCGCTAATCTTGCGCACTTTTTAAAATACTATTGGTGTAGCCGGAAATGACTGCAAAAACCTCATAGCTAATTATTAATAAAGGAAATCAGGATCAAGTTTTCTGTCCCCTTCAGGCACAAGGTCAGTCATTTCTTCCAAAATGTTTGACAATTACTCACCTGAAATGGCCTTCCTGACCAAAAACAACCACTCGGCACGTAGGTAGTATCATGCTATTGAAAGGCACGTTTTCCTTTTCCTTTTAGCCTGCATTGTGTAGTTTCCGGTCATCCGGAGCCAATCATTCGTTGGTTCCACAACGGCACCGAATTTTATCCCGAACTCATCACCACGACTGAGTCCGAAGGGACTTCAAAGCACGAGTTGCTGATTGATCGCACGACACATTCGTACACTTTGTATATTCACGACCTAAATGCATTCGATATAGGAGAAATAATGGTACGCGCAGAGAATGAGCTCGGCGTCACAGTGTGTCAAACGCATTTGGAACTGGAAATCGTAGATGGGCAAGTAGTCGAGCCAAGATTTTTGCGTCAACCCCCTGAAAGGGTGCAAGTCAGCCCCGGGGAACCAGCAAGATTAGAGTGCGAGGTAGAATCACAACCACCCGTCGCATTCCGTTGGTATTTGGATGGAATGCAGGTGGATCGGAATGTGACGCCGTATCGTGTATTAGAGGACACCAATCGAACAACATTGATCATACCACGTGTAGAACCGACGGGACTACCAACACAGGTGAAAGTTGAGGCTGCCGCTCCATCAGGAACTAAAATAGTATCCACATCGGTAATTGAAATGATGGCCTCTACTGCAGAAGCTGATCGACCAATTCTCGAAGAGGAACACGCTGAAAAGGATGAAGAAATTCCGACATCGCCTCTACGTTTCGTACGTGCGTTGCCCAGAGAATTAATCATTGAAGATACCACAGGATCGGTGTTCTTTGACGTGGAAGTTGAACAGCCAACACCAGAACAAATTGGGGTTACACCCAAACCAGTCTTCACCTGGTACCGCAACGGCATAGAACTGCGCTTACAGACAACTACTCTGCCACTCGAAAGATATCAGATAGTTCAAGAAAACACATGGCACAGTAGATTGATAATAACAAAGCCAAATCTACAGGACGCGGGAGAACTCACATGCATAGCACGAAGAAAAACAAACGCGGGGGAGGAAAAAATACAGACATCATGTAAAATCAGTGGGTCAGAAACAAAAACACAAAGAGAGCAAGAAAAAGGCATCACAGAATCTCAAATAGAAATACAAAGCATTGTCACCGAAAGTCAAACTGAAACATTCAAAACAAAAGTAGTAATACCACCCAGAATAATACAGCCATTACCGAAACACATAAAACCGCAAATCGGATCGACAACAAGACTGGAAGTTATTGTGACAGGACAGCCACAACCAGATGTCCAATGGACAGTGAGCTCTCCGCAGACGTCCAGTAGGTGTGAGATCGTGCCAGCCGAGGAAGTCGATCAGGTGACCACACACCACCAATTGTTGATTCATGACGTCAAAACAGACGATTACAGAACGACCGTACAAGTGGTGGCCACGTCGGAGATTGGTCAGGCAACGTCTGTGTGCCAGTTAGAGGCGCCCGCTGAAAGACTCGAATTCACCAAGACTCTGAGCCCAGAGCTCGAGGTTGCCGAGGCCACACCTGTGTTATTGGAGTGCGCGGTGCAACCTACACCTACTCCAGTGGACTTCAACTGGTAGGTTCAGGGAGTGGAAGTGACTCCGGAAACGCAGGGTGTTGTCATTCAATCCACGTCACACACATCGCAACTGCACATTGAACAGATGAGACCCGAGTTGGCCGGTCCGGTCACAGTCCAGGCCGTCCACCCACAAGGTCAACAAGTGTCAAGCACGAGTCAGCTGAAAGTCGCAACACCTGTGACGCTAGCACCGATGACGGCAGAGACCGTTCAACCGATTGAAGAGTTTCAGGCTGTGCCCGAAGACCAAATGCGCTTCACGGAAACAGAAGCGCCCGAAATGCAACCAAAGCCTGAGGAGTACAAAATCGCTCCGCAATTTGTCCAAACTCTACCCAGCACAGTCACGCCAGCGATTGGCGCCACGGTGGCGTTGGAAGTTATTGTGACAGGACAGCCACAACCAGATGTCCAATGGACAGTGAGCTCTCCGCAGACGTCCAGTAGGTGTGAGATCGTGCCAGCCGAGGAAGTCGATCAGGTGACCACACACCACCAATTGTTGATTCATGACGTCAAAACAGACGATTACAGAACGACCGTACAAGTGGTGGCCACGTCGGAGATTGGTCAGGCAACGTCTGTGTGCCAGTTAGAGGCGCCCGCTGAAAGACTCGAATTCACCAAGACTCTGAGCCCAGAGCTCGAGGTTGCCGAGGCCACACCTGTGTTATTGGAGTGCGCGGTGCAACCTACACCTACTCCAGTGGACTTCAACTGGTAGGTTCAGGGAGTGGAAGTGACTCCGGAAACGCAGGGTGTTGTCATTCAATCCACGTCACACACATCGCAACTGCACATTGAACAGATGAGACCCGAGTTGGCCGGTCCGGTCACAGTCCAGGCCGTCCACCCACAAGGTCAACAAGTGTCAAGCACGAGTCAGCTGAAAGTCGCAACACCTGTGACGCTAGCACCGATGACGGCAGAGACCGTTCAACCGATTGAAGAGTTTCAGGCTGTGCCCGAAGACCAAATGCGCTTCACGGAAACAGAAGCGCCCGAAATGCAACCAAAGCCTGAGGAGTACAAAATCGCTCCGCAATTTGTCCAAACTCTACCCAGCACAGTCACGCCAGCGATTGGCGCCACGGTGGCGTTGGAAGTTATTGTGACAGGACAGCCACAACCAGATGTCCAATGGACAGTGAGCTCTCCGCAGACGTCCAGTAGGTGTGAGATCGTGCCAGCCGAGGAAGTCGATCAGGTGACCACACACCACCAATTGTTGATTCATGACGTCAAAACAGACGATTACAGAACGACCGTACAAGTGGTGGCCACGTCGGAGATTGGTCAGGCAACGTCTGTGTGCCAGTTAGAGGCGCCCGCTGAAAGACTCGAATTCACCAAGACTCTGAGCCCAGAGCTCGAGGTTGCCGAGGCCACACCTGTGTTATTGGAGTGCGCGGTGCAACCTACACCTACTCCAGTGGACTTCAACTGGTAGGTTCAGGGAGTGGAAGTGACTCCGGAAACGCAGGGTGTTGTCATTCAATCCACGTCACACACATCGCAACTGCACATTGAACAGATGAGACCCGAGTTGGCCGGTCCGGTCACAGTCCAGGCCGTCCACCCACAAGGTCAACAAGTGTCAAGCACGAGTCAGCTGAAAGTCGCAACACCTGTGACGCTAGCACCGATGACGGCAGAGACCGTTCAACCGATTGAAGAGTTTCAGGCTGTGCCCGAAGACCAAATGCGCTTCACGGAAACAGAAGCGCCCGAAATGCAACCAAAGCCTGAGGAGTACAAAATCGCTCCGCAATTTGTCCAAACTCTACCCAGCACAGTCACGCCAGCGATTGGCGCCACGGTGGCGTTGGAAGTTATTGTGACAGGACAGCCACAACCAGATGTCCAATGGACAGTGAGCTCTCCGCAGACGTCCAGTAGGTGTGAGATCGTGCCAGCCGAGGAAGTCGATCAGGTGACCACACACCACCAATTGTTGATTCATGACGTCAAAACAGACGATTACAGAACGACCGTACAAGTGGTGGCCACGTCGGAGATTGGTCAGGCAACGTCTGTGTGCCAGTTAGAGGCGCCCGCTGAAAGACTCGAATTCACCAAGACTCTGAGCCCAGAGCTCGAGGTTGCCGAGGCCACACCTGTGTTATTGGAGTGCGCGGTGCAACCTACACCTACTCCAGTGGACTTCAACTGGTAGGTTCAGGGAGTGGAAGTGACTCCGGAAACGCAGGGTGTTGTCATTCAATCCACGTCACACACATCGCAACTGCACATTGAACAGATGAGACCCGAGTTGGCCGGTCCGGTCACAGTCCAGGCCGTCCACCCACAAGGTCAACAAGTGTCAAGCACGAGTCAGCTGAAAGTCGCAACACCTGTGACGCTAGCACCGATGACGGCAGAGACCGTTCAACCGATTGAAGAGTTTCAGGCTGTGCCCGAAGACCAAATGCGCTTCACGGAAACAGAAGCGCCCGAAATGCAACCAAAGCCTGAGGAGTACAAAATCGCTCCGCAATTTGTCCAAACTCTACCCAGCACAGTCACGCCAGCGATTGGCGCCACGGTGGCGTTGGAAGTTATTGTGACAGGACAGCCACAACCAGATGTCCAATGGACAGTGAGCTCTCCGCAGACGTCCAGTAGGTGTGAGATCGTGCCAGCCGAGGAAGTCGATCAGGTGACCACACACCACCAATTGTTGATTCATGACGTCAAAACAGACGATTACAGAACGACCGTACAAGTGGTGGCCACGTCGGAGATTGGTCAGGCAACGTCTGTGTGCCAGTTAGAGGCGCCCGCTGAAAGACTCGAATTCACCAAGACTCTGAGCCCAGAGCTCGAGGTTGCCGAGGCCACACCTGTGTTATTGGAGTGCGCGGTGCAACCTACACCTACTCCAGTGGACTTCAACTGGTAGGTTCAGGGAGTGGAAGTGACTCCGGAAACGCAGGGTGTTGTCATTCAATCCACGTCACACACATCGCAACTGCACATTGAACAGATGAGACCCGAGTTGGCCGGTCCGGTCACAGTCCAGGCCGTCCACCCACAAGGTCAACAAGTGTCAAGCACGAGTCAGCTGAAAGTCGCAACACCTGTGACGCTAGCACCGATGACGGCAGAGACCGTTCAACCGATTGAAGAGTTTCAGGCTGTGCCCGAAGACCAAATGCGCTTCACGGAAACAGAAGCGCCCGAAATGCAACCAAAGCCTGAGGAGTACAAAATCGCTCCGCAATTTGTCCAAACTCTACCCAGCACAGTCACGCCAGCGATTGGCGCCACGGTGGCGTTGGAAGTTATTGTGACAGGACAGCCACAACCAGATGTCCAATGGACAGTGAGCTCTCCGCAGACGTCCAGTAGGTGTGAGATCGTGCCAGCCGAGGAAGTCGATCAGGTGACCACACACCACCAATTGTTGATTCATGACGTCAAAACAGACGATTACAGAACGACCGTACAAGTGGTGGCCACGTCGGAGATTGGTCAGGCAACGTCTGTGTGCCAGTTAGAGGCGCCCGCTGAAAGACTCGAATTCACCAAGACTCTGAGCCCAGAGCTCGAGGTTGCCGAGGCCACACCTGTGTTATTGGAGTGCGCGGTGCAACCTACACCTACTCCAGTGGACTTCAACTGGTAGGTTCAGGGAGTGGAAGTGACTCCGGAAACGCAGGGTGTTGTCATTCAATCCACGTCACACACATCGCAACTGCACATTGAACAGATGAGACCCGAGTTGGCCGGTCCGGTCACAGTCCAGGCCGTCCACCCACAAGGTCAACAAGTGTCAAGCACGAGTCAGCTGAAAGTCGCAACACCTGTGACGCTAGCACCGATGACGGCAGAGACCGTTCAACCGATTGAAGAGTTTCAGGCTGTGCCCGAAGACCAAATGCGCTTCACGGAAACAGAAGCGCCCGAAATGCAACCAAAGCCTGAGGAGTACAAAATCGCTCCGCAATTTGTCCAAACTCTACCCAGCACAGTCACGCCAGCGATTGGCGCCACGGTGGCGTTGGAAGTTATTGTGACAGGACAGCCACAACCAGATGTCCAATGGACAGTGAGCTCTCCGCAGACGTCCAGTAGGTGTGAGATCGTGCCAGCCGAGGAAGTCGATCAGGTGACCACACACCACCAATTGTTGATTCATGACGTCAAAACAGACGATTACAGAACGACCGTACAAGTGGTGGCCACGTCGGAGATTGGTCAGGCAACGTCTGTGTGCCAGTTAGAGGCGCCCGCTGAAAGACTCGAATTCACCAAGACTCTGAGCCCAGAGCTCGAGGTTGCCGAGGCCACACCTGTGTTATTGGAGTGCGCGGTGCAACCTACACCTACTCCAGTGGACTTCAACTGGTAGGTTCAGGGAGTGGAAGTGACTCCGGAAACGCAGGGTGTTGTCATTCAATCCACGTCACACACATCGCAACTGCACATTGAACAGATGAGACCCGAGTTGGCCGGTCCGGTCACAGTCCAGGCCGTCCACCCACAAGGTCAACAAGTGTCAAGCACGAGTCAGCTGAAAGTCGCAACACCTGTGACGCTAGCACCGATGACGGCAGAGACCGTTCAACCGATTGAAGAGTTTCAGGCTGTGCCCGAAGACCAAATGCGCTTCACGGAAACAGAAGCGCCCGAAATGCAACCAAAGCCTGAGGAGTACAAAATCGCTCCGCAATTTGTCCAAACTCTACCCAGCACAGTCACGCCAGCGATTGGCGCCACGGTGGCGTTGGAAGTTATTGTGACAGGACAGCCACAACCAGATGTCCAATGGACAGTGAGCTCTCCGCAGACGTCCAGTAGGTGTGAGATCGTGCCAGCCGAGGAAGTCGATCAGGTGACCACACACCACCAATTGTTGATTCATGACGTCAAAACAGACGATTACAGAACGACCGTACAAGTGGTGGCCACGTCGGAGATTGGTCAGGCAACGTCTGTGTGCCAGTTAGAGGCGCCCGCTGAAAGACTCGAATTCACCAAGACTCTGAGCCCAGAGCTCGAGGTTGCCGAGGCCACACCTGTGTTATTGGAGTGCGCGGTGCAACCTACACCTACTCCAGTGGACTTCAACTGGTAGGTTCAGGGAGTGGAAGTGACTCCGGAAACGCAGGGTGTTGTCATTCAATCCACGTCACACACATCGCAACTGCACATTGAACAGATGAGACCCGAGTTGGCCGGTCCGGTCACAGTCCAGGCCGTCCACCCACAAGGTCAACAAGTGTCAAGCACGAGTCAGCTGAAAGTCGCAACACCTGTGACGCTAGCACCGATGACGGCAGAGACCGTTCAACCGATTGAAGAGTTTCAGGCTGTGCCCGAAGACCAAATGCGCTTCACGGAAACAGAAGCGCCCGAAATGCAACCAAAGCCTGAGGAGTACAAAATCGCTCCGCAATTTGTCCAAACTCTACCCAGCACAGTCACGCCAGCGATTGGCGCCACGGTGGCGTTGGAAGTTATTGTGACAGGACAGCCACAACCAGATGTCCAATGGACAGTGAGCTCTCCGCAGACGTCCAGTAGGTGTGAGATCGTGCCAGCCGAGGAAGTCGATCAGGTGACCACACACCACCAATTGTTGATTCATGACGTCAAAACAGACGATTACAGAACGACCGTACAAGTGGTGGCCACGTCGGAGATTGGTCAGGCAACGTCTGTGTGCCAGTTAGAGGCGCCCGCTGAAAGACTCGAATTCACCAAGACTCTGAGCCCAGAGCTCGAGGTTGCCGAGGCCACACCTGTGTTATTGGAGTGCGCGGTGCAACCTACACCTACTCCAGTGGACTTCAACTGGTAGGTTCAGGGAGTGGAAGTGACTCCGGAAACGCAGGGTGTTGTCATTCAATCCACGTCACACACATCGCAACTGCACATTGAACAGATGAGACCCGAGTTGGCCGGTCCGGTCACAGTCCAGGCCGTCCACCCACAAGGTCAACAAGTGTCAAGCACGAGTCAGCTGAAAGTCGCAACACCTGTGACGCTAGCACCGATGACGGCAGAGACCGTTCAACCGATTGAAGAGTTTCAGGCTGTGCCCGAAGACCAAATGCGCTTCACGGAAACAGAAGCGCCCGAAATGCAACCAAAGCCTGAGGAGTACAAAATCGCTCCGCAATTTGTCCAAACTCTACCCAGCACAGTCACGCCAGCGATTGGCGCCACGGTGGCGTTGGAAGTTATTGTGACAGGACAGCCACAACCAGATGTCCAATGGACAGTGAGCTCTCCGCAGACGTCCAGTAGGTGTGAGATCGTGCCAGCCGAGGAAGTCGATCAGGTGACCACACACCACCAATTGTTGATTCATGACGTCAAAACAGACGATTACAGAACGACCGTACAAGTGGTGGCCACGTCGGAGATTGGTCAGGCAACGTCTGTGTGCCAGTTAGAGGCGCCCGCTGAAAGACTCGAATTCACCAAGACTCTGAGCCCAGAGCTCGAGGTTGCCGAGGCCACACCTGTGTTATTGGAGTGCGCGGTGCAACCTACACCTACTCCAGTGGACTTCAACTGGTAGGTTCAGGGAGTGGAAGTGACTCCGGAAACGCAGGGTGTTGTCATTCAATCCACGTCACACACATCGCAACTGCACATTGAACAGATGAGACCCGAGTTGGCCGGTCCGGTCACAGTCCAGGCCGTCCACCCACAAGGTCAACAAGTGTCAAGCACGAGTCAGCTGAAAGTCGCAACACCTGTGACGCTAGCACCGATGACGGCAGAGACCGTTCAACCGATTGAAGAGTTTCAGGCTGTGCCCGAAGACCAAATGCGCTTCACGGAAACAGAAGCGCCCGAAATGCAACCAAAGCCTGAGGAGTACAAAATCGCTCCGCAATTTGTCCAAACTCTACCCAGCACAGTCACGCCAGCGATTGGCGCCACGGTGGCGTTGGAAGTTATTGTGACAGGACAGCCACAACCAGATGTCCAATGGACAGTGAGCTCTCCGCAGACGTCCAGTAGGTGTGAGATCGTGCCAGCCGAGGAAGTCGATCAGGTGACCACACACCACCAATTGTTGATTCATGACGTCAAAACAGACGATTACAGAACGACCGTACAAGTGGTGGCCACGTCGGAGATTGGTCAGGCAACGTCTGTGTGCCAGTTAGAGGCGCCCGCTGAAAGACTCGAATTCACCAAGACTCTGAGCCCAGAGCTCGAGGTTGCCGAGGCCACACCTGTGTTATTGGAGTGCGCGGTGCAACCTACACCTACTCCAGTGGACTTCAACTGGTAGGTTCAGGGAGTGGAAGTGACTCCGGAAACGCAGGGTGTTGTCATTCAATCCACGTCACACACATCGCAACTGCACATTGAACAGATGAGACCCGAGTTGGCCGGTCCGGTCACAGTCCAGGCCGTCCACCCACAAGGTCAACAAGTGTCAAGCACGAGTCAGCTGAAAGTCGCAACACCTGTGACGCTAGCACCGATGACGGCAGAGACCGTTCAACCGATTGAAGAGTTTCAGGCTGTGCCCGAAGACCAAATGCGCTTCACGGAAACAGAAGCGCCCGAAATGCAACCAAAGCCTGAGGAGTACAAAATCGCTCCGCAATTTGTCCAAACTCTACCCAGCACAGTCACGCCAGCGATTGGCGCCACGGTGGCGTTGGAAGTTATTGTGACAGGACAGCCACAACCAGATGTCCAATGGACAGTGAGCTCTCCGCAGACGTCCAGTAGGTGTGAGATCGTGCCAGCCGAGGAAGTCGATCAGGTGACCACACACCACCAATTGTTGATTCATGACGTCAAAACAGACGATTACAGAACGACCGTACAAGTGGTGGCCACGTCGGAGATTGGTCAGGCAACGTCTGTGTGCCAGTTAGAGGCGCCCGCTGAAAGACTCGAATTCACCAAGACTCTGAGCCCAGAGCTCGAGGTTGCCGAGGCCACACCTGTGTTATTGGAGTGCGCGGTGCAACCTACACCTACTCCAGTGGA
Organism: Opisthorchis viverrini; assembly: GCF_000715545.1. Classification (NCBI taxonomy): domain Eukaryota; kingdom Metazoa; phylum Platyhelminthes; class Trematoda; order Opisthorchiida; family Opisthorchiidae; genus Opisthorchis; species Opisthorchis viverrini. The sequence goes on along the minus strand of NW_008751698.1, from coordinate 1,502,108 downwards.
CTTCAACTGGTAGGTTCAGGGAGTGGAAGTGACTCCGGAAACGCAGGGTGTTGTCATTCAATCCACGTCACACACATCGCAACTGCACATTGAACAGATGAGACCCGAGTTGGCCGGTCCGGTCACAGTCCAGGCCGTCCACCCACAAGGTCAACAAGTGTCAAGCACGAGTCAGCTGAAAGTCGCAACACCTGTGACGCTAGCACCGATGACGGCAGAGACCGTTCAACCGATTGAAGAGTTTCAGGCTGTGCCCGAAGACCAAATGCGCTTCACGGAAACAGAAGCGCCCGAAATGCAACCAAAGCCTGAGGAGTACAAAATCGCTCCGCAATTTGTCCAAACTCTACCCAGCACAGTCACGCCAGCGATTGGCGCCACGGTGGCGTTGGAAGTTATTGTGACAGGACAGCCACAACCAGATGTCCAATGGACAGTGAGCTCTCCGCAGACGTCCAGTAGGTGTGAGATCGTGCCAGCCGAGGAAGTCGATCAGGTGACCACACACCACCAATTGTTGATTCATGACGTCAAAACAGACGATTACAGAACGACCGTACAAGTGGTGGCCACGTCGGAGATTGGTCAGGCAACGTCTGTGTGCCAGTTAGAGGCGCCCGCTGAAAGACTCGAATTCACCAAGACTCTGAGCCCAGAGCTCGAGGTTGCCGAGGCCACACCTGTGTTATTGGAGTGCGCGGTGCAACCTACACCTACTCCAGTGGACTTCAACTGGTAGGTTCAGGGAGTGGAAGTGACTCCGGAAACGCAGGGTGTTGTCATTCAATCCACGTCACACACATCGCAACTGCACATTGAACAGATGAGACCCGAGTTGGCCGGTCCGGTCACAGTCCAGGCCGTCCACCCACAAGGTCAACAAGTGTCAAGCACGAGTCAGCTGAAAGTCGCAACACCTGTGACGCTAGCACCGATGACGGCAGAGACCGTTCAACCGATTGAAGAGTTTCAGGCTGTGCCCGAAGACCAAATGCGCTTCACGGAAACAGAAGCGCCCGAAATGCAACCAAAGCCTGAGGAGTACAAAATCGCTCCGCAATTTGTCCAAACTCTACCCAGCACAGTCACGCCAGCGATTGGCGCCACGGTGGCGTTGGAAGTTATTGTGACAGGACAGCCACAACCAGATGTCCAATGGACAGTGAGCTCTCCGCAGACGTCCAGTAGGTGTGAGATCGTGCCAGCCGAGGAAGTCGATCAGGTGACCACACACCACCAATTGTTGATTCATGACGTCAAAACAGACGATTACAGAACGACCGTACAAGTGGTGGCCACGTCGGAGATTGGTCAGGCAACGTCTGTGTGCCAGTTAGAGGCGCCCGCTGAAAGACTCGAATTCACCAAGACTCTGAGCCCAGAGCTCGAGGTTGCCGAGGCCACACCTGTGTTATTGGAGTGCGCGGTGCAACCTACACCTACTCCAGTGGACTTCCACTGGTACGTTCAGGGAGTGGAAGTGACTCCGGAAACGCAGGGTGTTGTCATTCAATCCACGTCACACACATCGCAACTGCACATTGAACAGATGAGACCCGAGTTGGCCGGTCCGGTCACAGTCCAGGCCGTCCACCCACAAGGTCAACAAGTGTCAAGCACGAGTCAGCTGAAAGTCGCAACACCTGTGACGCTAGCACCGATGACGGCAGAGACCGTTCAACCGATTGAAGAGTTTCAGGCTGTGCCCGAAGACCAAATGCGCTTCACGGAAACAGAAGCGCCCGAAATGCAACCAAAGCCTGAGGAGTACAAAATCGCTCCGCAATTTGTCCAAACTCTACCCAGCACAGTCACGCCAGCGATTGGCGCCACGGTGGCGTTGGAAGTTATTGTGACAGGACAGCCACAACCAGATGTCCAATGGACAGTGAGCTCTCCGCAGACGTCCAGTAGGTGTGAGATCGTGCCAGCCGAGGAAGTCGATCAGGTGACCACACACCACCAATGGTGGATTCATGACGTCAAAACAGACGATTACAGAACGACCGTACAAGTGGTGGCCACGTCGGAGATTGGTCAGGCAACGTCTGGTGCCAGTTAAGAGGCGCCCGCTGAAAGACTCGAATTCACCAAGACTCTGAGCCCAGAGCTCGAGGTTGCCGAGGCCACACCTGTGTTATTGGAGTGCGCGGTGCAACCTACACCTACTCCAGTGGACTTCCACTGGTACGTTCAGGGAGTGGAAGTGACTCCGGAAACGCAGGGTGTTGTCATTCAATCCACGTCACACACATCGCAACTGCACATTGAACAGATGAGACCCGAGTTGGCCGGTCCGGTCACAGTCCAGGCCGTCCACCCACAAGGTCAACAAGTGTCAAGCACGAGTCATCTGAAATTCTGTTCCCCGTCTTATTGCCAACCAGAATCTCCCACAGTTGATTCATTACCTGATTTCCCTTTGATGATTGATTCTCAACTTCGGTTCTCTAAGCCTCTCTCTTACGAGCTGGTCAATGCCGCTTCTTTGGTGCGCTCTCTTGTGTAAGTCCTCATGGATATCGGTGCCTACGGTGCTTTCCTCTGGGACGTGCTCGCATGTCTGCGAGTCTTTTGGTGATATCAGCACCTTTCTGTGTCTCTTCGCTGTTGGTGCATGTTGGGGCATGTCTGTTCCGCTTATTTCCTCATTCTTTTTCCATTGGTAGGTGCTTGCATTTTGTCGGTGGTCCGCAGTCCTGTGGTGTTTTTTCACCCATTCCGTCATCAAATGTAGTTAATCACTGCGCGTTATGCCCTTTCGGGTTAACTCTGGCCTTGACGTTTGTGTCAGCATCTAAGCGGTAGCCTCAAATGGGTTGATGATGTTGCTGCGTTTTGATCATTTTAATTACTTCATGTTAATGTCACCTTTATCAGTGCCACCGAATGGATCAAATGAATCCTTCAGAATCGCAATAGAAGGCAGTTACTTTTCCATGAATATTGAAAATGAAGCGCTAGAACCCTTGCATTGAACGCATAGACCTGGCGGGCTGTCCCTTTGTTGACCCATTCATATTTATTTGTCCCTCGCTTCTATTCCACAGGTGACTGACTTTTCTAATCGATAGTCAGGTGTAAATTGTCCTCTTCTACACCGCATAGAATAATGCGGGTACACTGTGACAATCAGCTTATAGTGCTTCGTTTTTCAGAACCTGGTTCGTTAAATATATTTGGATGATTGCATGTTAAACTCTCAACCTCGGTAATTTTATCTCAGTGGACTGTGTTCAACCTATTGCAGCTTTTCCCGCCCCAGGCTTCTTGTTGGATGGCTAGAATCCTTCTGGCTGAGTACTCCGCTTCTAAGGTCATTGTACTCTCTAGTGTACTGCATCCAGTCTGTTATCTGCTTTTACTGTACGGTTTGCTGTAGGCATCTAACGACTGTAGTGCAGAACATCGTGACCCACATCCTCCCCTCGGTGTTACCCATCCCCAAGTAAACTTCCTCGAGGCATGGTTCCCATGTAACTGACGTCGGCACGGATGAAATTTAGATAGCCCCATATTATGCTTCTTTTTCAGATGACTTGCCTTCGAATCGGTGGTTCACTCTGATCAATCGCGTTCCTACTCTCATTTTTCTTCCCCCAGACTGGAATGTCAAATCGAAGCGGAAGTCAAACCAGTTCAGGTCATTTGGACATTGAACGACCGTGAATTAACTCAATCAGATAGAGTTCAGGTGGTCTACATGGAAGATACTGGAACTGCGAAGCTTATTGTGCATGACGTCGCTCCAGAGGACGCCGGGCAGTATGCCTGTATTGTTAAAGGACAAATTGTCAAACAAAGTACAGGAAAATTGGTTCCCAAAGTTATTCAATCCACAACTGACGTGGAAATATTAGGTGAGTCGGGATGTGATGACTGACGCCATTGGTTGTGATATCATTGCACCATGAAATCACTTGACAGATATATCCATAGAATGAGGTGTCTGGCAATATCCCACTGACATATCTGAAATGTACCGGGGTCTGTCCGGTTTGAAAATAAACAGCACTGTAAGGTTCGGTTAAGTTTTGGTCTTAAAGGATGATTCTCTCACTTGGTTCGGTAAAATATCCGTTTGAAGGCGTCAGGATATCACTAAGATAGATGCTTAAGCGGCGTACGATTTTCCCTCCAATTGGCGGAAAGTGTACTTCCTACCCAGCATCCGAATAATAAGCGTTCAAAAGGCAGATTTGTCCCTGTGATCACCGGCAGCTTGGATGTGCTAACTATGACCCCATCCCTATCTTCAGTCGACGAAAATCGTATTTTTCGGATAGAACCCGCAGTGAGTGCAGTCGAAGGATAGGGCTTTACCCGCAGAATGAGTGTGTAAGCGTGGCAGACTGTGACAATTAGTGGACAATGCATTTCTTGACAGATCCCCTGGCCTCTCTCACGTTACTCAGTCAGTATGATTTTAATCCATTGAAAGAGAGAATAAAGTTGTTTGAATGAGTGATGGAACCCGGTTTCCCGATGACATTGTGCAGAAAAACGTTGTAGAGTATGTAGGATACTCGCCCTACTTGTGAGCCTACCTCTAGGGGCTGTAACATTCGTTCCTTTGGTTCGTTATTCGGACACATACTGAAGGATATAAACTAGTTGACGTAGTCTGGAGTAAAAATGCTGTCCGCAAAACGCCAGATGAAATATCTTACAGACGAAGGCATTTTCACTGTAGCATTTTGACTGGTTATAAGCACAACCAGGTTCCAAAACAATTAAATAAGAGACGGAGACACGATGCACAAAAGGGATTGCTGTAAAGAGAGTCCAGAACATCCAAGGAAAATGCGGTATTTGATGACCAAAGTTCTAACTGACCTACCTACTAATTCCCGTTGTTCGCAACTTGGAGGTTACTTAGATATAGTAGAACGATAGAAGCACTGTCACTGAGAAGGGCCATGAGATGGTTGCAATGCATAAGGTCGTGAACCTTGTGGATTTCCATGATACAGGTCTGCAATCTGTTCAATGACTATGTGCCAGAAGAGCCTTCATCGTTCTTTCCAGGCGTGTCTGCCGATCCATGCTATGTGTACTTAACAGTTCGTTTCAAGATCCATGCATAATGAAGACTGACAACATTAACATCTGGCCCATTGCAGGTTTCGTGCAAGTGGGACACCGACAACCTCAACCTGTCATGTTTATTGCGATTCATTTTTTCAACCCCGACCGAAATCATTTCGACTTGGTTTCAGTTTCCTGATTCTTCGTGAAATGGCGCACCCAAGATGACTAAAAATATTAGATCATCTAATCACTAAGAGATTTCTGCTTGAATTAAGTCATAATAACAGTCTTGTTTAGCAAGGAAAATGTGTTATTTAGGCCAAGAGAAAGTTCTAGTTGGAATTGTGATAGCAGGAATTTGTAACCTTTTGTTGTACTGAAATATCGCTCCTGTTACAGAACCAATCCCAGAAGAGACAACGACAGCCATAGAACCTTTGCCCCAAGAGGAGACAACATCACAAGAGGTGCAGCCAGCTGTTCTCGAGTTTGTCAAACCCGTCACTCCGGAGCTGAAGAAAGTTTCGGAAAGAGAACTTCAGTTAGAGTAAGTGATTATCAGTTCGGCTGTGGTTAGTTACGCAATGTTTTCTAACCTCGCCTAATGCGCTTTCACTTTGCGTTGTCTAACACGCTTGTTCACCTGCTATACCTTGTCCTTGTAGTATGGAGTGCCAGATTCAGGCCGACCTTGCGACACAAACAGTAAAATGGCTCTTGAATGGTCAAGAACTAGTTCAATCGGATCGAATTGAAATGAGCTTTGTGGAAGACCTGGGTGTAGCTCACTTAACCGTTCATGACGTGAGTCCAGTGGATTCTGGCGAGTACACCTGCGAAGTGGTCGGCAGAGTTATTGAACCAGAAAAGAAAAAAGAGCCAGTTTCAAAGACCATCATTTCCATTTCAGAAGTAACTATCACTGGTAAGTATCTCTTTGAATCGGATCTGTGTACCGGATCTGTGTTTGAGCCCGACTTATATGAAACGGAACAGTTGATATACCGGTGAAGTTTAATGCACCACAATCCAGAAAAAACAGGCAAAAAAACTAACTGCCTATCTGCCAAGCGATTGAAAATCATTTAGTCAATTGAATGTATTATTGCAGTGTATTAATCAATGATGAACGGACCAGATGAGTGATTAATACACATATGTACATCCCTGGCAGGGTTCCCACGGGGCATGAATTATGTTGAAAATAACGACACAACCCGTTTGTGAAATCCCATCTGCAGGACATATGCAGAACTGGTGATGTGAAAACTGTGTGCCTTCTTCCACTCGTCAGGTTTCTGCCATTCAGAGGTGGGGAAACGTGTAAACGGGCATACAAAACATCACCCGTGACACTAGGATATAGAAACATATGTAAACGATTAACTGCAAAAAACCTTTCCCCACTAGTGACATCCTCCAGGATGTTCGGTATCATGACCGCTGTAGTTATTATTTTGTAACGCGAAAAAAACTGCTCGTTGATCGCTATTGTACCTTTTTTGGCATGGTGGGAGAAATTTTTGCAGATTCGCAAGAACTCAGGTGTTTGGTAGGAAGACATTTTTATCCACACCACTAATTTGATTCTGTGACGCGTATGTCTCGCGTATTATAAATTTGGACGCAGATTTATGGAGATGGCTATAAATTGTCTTCAAGACCTATTTCCTCCTAGGCAAGTTTCTGGCAATTCAAGACCACGTGACATTGCTGAAGCCCATTTGGATATGACGTCCTTATGGATTCCTAGGGCGGCACCCCATATACACAGAATACTTTCAAGAAATCAAAGATATAAAGTTAGGATTTACTCTGAGCATAATATCAAAGCGTCAGTCCTTTATTAGTATTATTATTTATTTGTTTTTTTTTTGAAGAACAAATTTCGGAAGAGACGACCACCGTCATAGAGGAAAAGTCACAAGAAGAAGCTGTACCTGAGGAAGTACTGCCAGCCCTCCTTGAATTTGTTAAACCTGTTACTCCACAACTAAGCAAAGTGTCGGAGCGAGAACTTCGACTGGAGTAAGTGCTTTGGCGACCTGGTGGCCTGGTATCCATTGTTTTGGATTGGACACAATGCACTTATGTTCTTTCCATTTTCGCACTTTCTTTTCAGTGTGGAATGTCAAATTCATGCTGACATCACTCCACAGACGGTTAAGTGGCTCATGAATGGCCAAGAATTGTTCCAGTCCGATCGAGTTGAAATGAGTTTTGTGGAGAACCTAGGTTTGGCGCATCTGACCGTATATCACGTTGGTCCGGTCGATTCCGGTGAGTACTCCTGTGAAGTTACGGGAGAGGTGATTGAACCGGAAAAGAAAAAAGAACCCGTTCCAAAGGTCATCATCTCCACATCGGATGTAACCATAGATGGTAAGAATCCTATTTGTCAATACCCATGTTATATTATAGCTCTGTGCCGATGCAATGCGTCAATAAAATCCCACTGTGCCCAATGATGCTGGTCACCAGATGAAGTCCTGATCCCAACACTGAATAATACGTACGACATTTAACAAAACCAAGCAAGACTAATTTGCTACAATTCATCGAGACGAAATAGACTCATTGCGAATGTTCGAATTATGTAGACTAATATGATGTCGATCAAAGTAAACGCCCTACTGTTTGCTGAAACCCATTAGAACAAAAGAAGAAATACACTCATTTGCAAACTAATTTGGTCTTTCGAGAGACTCACCTAGAACCCAGCTGAATCTCTCGTTTGTGATGCGTCTAGGCAACTGGATGGGCTGGAATACTATACAGCAAGTTTAAGAAAACTCTGACACCCCGTCACCTGTTTCACTTTTCATGGGACTCAGCAGGTAGGCGCGGTCCTCAAGTTTCAGCCAACCCTATTTTCTACTTGAACCCAAATTGTACGAAATAGGCAAAGTACAGTCTTTTGCACTCCAGTTTGGTTTTGACAGGCGACTCAGTTGAATCCCCGCTGAAGACTAACATAAACGAGCAACTCAGCTAGGATTCAAGTAAATCTCCCGGTAAAGCCAGTTTTTCTCTGAAGGATATGTGACTGTTTATTCCGGTGGCTCGCAGAATCAGATGTGGCACCATGAGAGACAAGGTCGCGATGCTTCGGTGTTTATGAAACTGTTTCTTATTTCCGAAACGTCACCGATTAGGAAATAAGACCAAACTAGTACCAAACCAGTTTGGCAGTTAAACTTCCATTGGTATTGCTCTATAACAGACAAAATTACTTCGCATTTGTGACCCAGCTTTCTTTTTGCGTTTGAATGGTTGCATATCCACGATGCCGATGTTTTACAGCACAAGCCCCATTCAGGATTTGTTCTAATTAGACTTTCACTAGAGGATGGCAGTATACGGATGAAACTGAATCCTACCTTGTCTCCAAGCATTTAAACGGCAGTTCTTTTGCAGCACAGCAGATATTAACTCACTGCAGCATGTTCGCATGAGTCGAAATAGATTTGGTGTTATGGCACCGCTTTTAAAGATCACGGATGGGGAGTCCAATAAGGCTCACAAAAACGATAGATTAACGTGTGAAACACCTCAGATGACATCAACAGGGAACACGGAGCAACTCAAGCCCTTGAAACTAGAGTATGCTTTGCGTAGTATTCACATCTGTAAACGAACTCTGTTGGGAACTAATGTATCATTTTGCTGGAGAAATACTTAATTAAACCTACTTCAATTTTTTCCACTTTCATCACGTTTGGCACACTGACGCTATGCATTTTCCTCACCCATGTACTCTCCCTAAAAATTGTCGAATATGTCTTGACAAGTTCGGGGACACCAGGTTTTCACTCTTCTGCTGGAGTTAAAGCCCAACTTTTGAAGTGTAACGGACTGTATATCAACCATCCACTGTAAAATGTGTTCCATTAGGCTTCATACACTACTCAAGAACCAGCCGATTTCCTCTGAACGTGTTCACCCGCATTGAGCTCTCACCTGCTTCTACCAAACTATTTCTCCGTTATTCATGAGAAAATACCACCGAATTGAACGCAACATTTTGTGAACGTCCACAACCTACTGGGAACCTGTTGCTTTCGGAAAACTACACATTCGAAGCATAACGTATTCACTCTTCACGGTACCCGAGTTCCCCTTTTTCCTCGTTCACGATTTAGTGCGTCGGTTGTTCGTAATTCCTCATTAACTCCTCTCTTGAGCAGTTTGTAGAGATCGTACGTAGCCTCAAAGATGGGACAACTGTTACCCAACGGATTATTCGCACTGCTCGCCTTTCTGTTGCTATTCCGTGTTAACTCAGGTGACCGTCTTAGTGACGTTACTAAGTCTACCTTGGTACCACAATGGATTCTGACAGGACCGTGGTCTATTTTGTTCAGAATTGTTCCACGAAACAGACTAACACTTGCCCATACCTGGTTAAGCCAAAGAAGGGCGAAACCAGTCATGCGCTGTCGAAGAGTCTTCAACAACCTTATGCCTATTGTGTTCAGTCTAGACAATGTGATGCGATATATCGAGTACAGCGCCAACTGAAGCATGAGGCGGCCTTGTGTGGCACATTCATTTGAAAAGGAACATCACAAACGAGACATTCAGCTGGGATTCAGCTGAGTCTCCCGATAAGATCAATCCAGCATGTAAATGAGAGCATTTGGTCACTTGTCCATCCTGTATTCCCGGAGTCCTTTAGCGCGTGTTTTTGCCCTGGTTCATTAATTGTGTTCCACATGCCTAATGGACATAACTCGTCCTGGTGGAGGTTAGCTCCTACTTTAATCGGCATGTACTTCTTAGTACGCGTAACGATGATCTTAATGTGCGCTGCTCTCCCTTAAAGAAATTTCAAAATCTATTCAGTCATGAGAGTTTTCGTCCTTAATAGACCACATACGTCTTTGTTCTCCTCTAAAATCAGCAGGTCACAGTGAGAAAACCTCTGGGTTTTTTATTATACAACCTCGGCTATAAGCCTGCCATTCCAGCTTCTGTAAAAAATTCGACTTATACATCGGGCTGGAGCGATGAGCATGAACCAAACACAAGAAGGATAAACGGCATCAAACGTAAAAGTCAAGTAAGCCTAATTATCTGAGAAGCGAAATTGATCCCAAACTACCAAATCGGTGGTTGGAATCGCCTGTGTATGAATGTCACTCTTCCGTTTCCCTCTCGTCAAATCTTCGAATATTTCATATTTCAAACCTCCCGGTGGACCCAGCATGTTTGTAATCGCTCGGCTGTAACACTCTTTTGGTGCCTAACTACCATGCCACCCGAAGGAAGCATGAGGGCTGGGATAGTGCCAGGGTGTCCAAGCCTAGACAGGAGAAGTCGAGAAGCTGAAGTCGGGTTCGAACCACGAACCTTCCGATCAGTAACTTCGAGCTCTAACTGCTGAGCCATCCCGTTCAGCATATTTGTATCAATTATTGACCGGCCTCAACCCACCAATCAGAGGAAAATGGATGAAACACTTGATTATTTGTCTACGGACGGAGCTTGGTTTACCCACATCAACTGATTCACATTTATCTGAGTAGACGAAAACATCAGGAATGTTACTATGACTCCGTTTTGCGCTAGGTTGCCCAACAAAATGAATCTGAGCTGTATATGAACACCTTTGATGCTCCGAGGATTCATGTTCTTGTTGAGCAAAATCCGCAAGCAGAGATTTTACTCTAACTCATTCTGTCTACTCCTCCCCTGATCCAATATCTGCAACCGCAAATACCTGAAATGTCGTACAGCCTTATTTTTCTTTATTCATCGGAAAATTAGTTTTTAATGGTGAAAACTGCAATGGTTGTTTGCCTCGTAGCTTCACGCTTTCTGTTGATCCATCAATACATTCCTTGTAGAACAACCGCCCGAGGAGACAACTACAGTCATAGAACCAGTAATACAAGAAGAAGCAGCCCCGGAGGAAGTGAAACCGGCTGTGCTTGAATTCCTCAAGCCCGTTACTCCGGAACTAAAGCAGGTGTCCGAGAGACAACTACAACTGGAGTAAGTGTCTTGATGGTCATACGATTAACCCACCACATTGTGTGAGCTTTTTTATGTAATCTACGATGAATGTGACACAATCATGGCGTATCTTTTTCCGTTTCAGTGTCGAATGTAAAATTCAAGCTGACATTGCCCCGCAAACCGTTCAGTGGCTCCTGAATGGTCAGGAACTCACTCAATCAGATCGCGTGGAGATCAGCTTCTCAGAGGACATTGGTGTGGCCCACTTGACAGTATATCAAGTTGGGCCAGCAGACTCAGGTGAATACACTTGCAGAGTAGTTGGCGAGATATTTGAACCAGCACAAAAGGAACTTGTCGCAAAGACGATTACGTCAACGTCGGATGTAACCATCGTGGGTAAGTTTACTTTGGTTTCTATTTAGGTTATCATATCCCGTTTACCTTGAGAGACTCTATAGTGCGAGAATACTAGAGTTTTCCTCCCCAACGGCGAGTGAATTTACAAGTTCCTAAGAATCTTATGACAGCATCCGTAAGGATGCATTCGGGAGATAACATCTTGCAACGAGCGTTCGGAGAAGCAATTACTGGGGAGTTTGTTCTTGTAGTTTTTATGTGTTGGAAACAAGGTAGAGATCGGGATCCAGTATGAAATCCTTAAGAAGGCCTAAACTGGCAATCTGCTTGTTCATCCACTCAGACGCTTTATGAAAACTTCTATTCACTACTTACTCACAGGCTGATATATTGGTACTGGTTTGTCGGAAGTCTATCCCGAAGCCCTTGTATGGTGAGAGACCGTTAAAATCGCATCCCCACCCACACACACACTATCCTAGAAACACCACTACAAACTGGGCGACTGAAGTTTCGCTTCACTTTCCAAGTCCCACTCTAGTAGTACGTTACTCGATCAGGACCTTCTAAATCACACTCTTTTCGCACCGGCACCAATAGAAGTCAAACACTTCATTCGTGCTGATCAGTCGCAAGACATAAAACATGCAAACTATATACGAAGAAGGGTTAAAAGCAAGGTTCAGCGGAAAGCGTTATGAGATCGAAGTCATGCAAACCAAACAATGTCCGAAACTGTTCCAACATGCAAAACTGGCTGGTGAAACTTAACTAACGGATGCCCTTAAAATGACAGAACTTTTGGAGTTCAGCTTCGCAAGTCTTAAGATCAAATCTTCGGGATTTAGCCGGCTGGCAGCAAGGGCTTGGCAACAGTTAAATTAGTGTCGCGGACTGACTTCCGAGCCTTTGGTAATATATGCGCTAGTGATCGAATAACGCAACAGGTTTCAACATGTTTCAAGCGTCCGTGACGCTACCTGCGGGTCGATCGATCAACACAACCAGGGTGGTCACTGGGGCGTCTTTCGAAGCGCCGGGCGAACCAATCACATGACTGAAGCGAGCACAACATCATCTGTTCAGACGTGATGATTCGGTTGCGTTCTGCGCGCGCTGGTGAAGTCGTGGATCAAGCCCGCTTCGCAAGTCAGATATCCGGAGTTCAACCTCCGATACAACCAAAGATATGCACTACTGATGGGCGCTAATAAGAGCAAAAATCGAGTCCCACCTTTGGTGTATACTCATCAGGATAATTGCGCCGGGACAGGAGGAGGATTTTTCAGACGAGATTGATGTGAACGCGAATTCTACAAACCCCGAAACCACCTATAGTATTATATGTGGTTAGCTGTGCTTTCCGATAACGAACACTTCTACAGCTGCAACAGAACCGGTGTAGCGCGTGATCGTAGTGAAGCTATGTTAAGCAAAGTTTACACCCCAACTGTGTACTTTAGAGGTTTCAAAGTGATGCCCCTGTTTTTGCGGTTTCTGTTAGGTGACACAGGCATTAACATGCGATTGTTTTCCCGTTCAAATTTTATAAAACACAGTTCTATGTATACCTCAATCGACTCAAGGGAACCAACATTTTGCTCGTACCCGGAGCATAGCTCGTCAGTTATTAAAATCAGTAACAAGAACAGTACAATCCTAACTAAACATGTCGAATACAGACCAAATTCGGCCATTGCCTGGATCAATGAGATGACCTCATGAGCGTTCCGCAGTTTCATGGCATGCAGTGTGAGTTATGTACCTACAGAATCAAGCTTCAAGTTCAGTAGGCAGAGCTCGCTTGAGAGACGCTTCGAATTTTGACTGTCCCAAGGCGTAGAAAAATTCTAAGGACACTGGCGTTTCACATACCACACTCACTGTAGTCACATACGATGCGGGTAGCGTTGCTGGAGATTGTGCCTCATTTAGAGACATCCGGAGAGAGCTTATACATTTTATGGTCATTGAAGATAACAATAGGATGGTTAAACATAAAGAAGCCGCTGGCCAATCCTCTGTAGCTAAGATGAAACCCAGTTACTGGGACTCACGGCGCCAACAATCAAAAAGTCATTCAGCTTAGACCGGAACAGTCGAGATGCTGAAGTTTGGTTCGAATCACTCGCTACTGAGCTATCTCGTGCCTGACTGGGAAGGTAACATTTAATAAATTTTATCATCCAAATTTTGTGGCCACTCCGCTTCAGTGGACTGTGACATTGGTTCACATCTTTTGGACGTCTGTTTCCCAAATTCGTAGCAAATCAATCCACTTCATGTGTAAAATATACGACGCTGTCATTTGCATAATCTAAATGAACTACATCTCCCAAATACGCTCTAACATCTAGCTGGCATAAAATCATGTGTCCAGAGCAAACAGCCACTAGTTGTTTCAAAGTCATTGGAACAAAATTCTTGCATTCATCCACCATGTTCGAATATGCAGAATAGACGGAGACTTTCCGGACTAAACGTATGTATCAGTTACAGTTCGGATAACACTGGCTGCATGGAAGTGCGACTTGTCAAAAGAAACAATAGGAGGCTTCAAAATCGGGAATACGAATGTCAGTCTCATAGACTTTGGCAACAGAAGTGGTTTCAAAATTCGTAACATTTTCAGAAGAGCTTGTGTGAAGTATCAGAGCTGTTCTCAGGTATCCTTCGTAGCACAACCGGAGATTTAGTGCTCTTCGGTACATATGGGTTGTAGGTGCGCACGCTAAAAATCCTGTCGGTTACTGTAGGCCAACTTTTAGTGTGCATATGAGACTTTCCCTTAGTAAGCATGAAGGCCACACATGACTGTGCTAGACTGAAGCACACAAACGTAGTCTTAATCGTGACCCTTTATCGATTTTGTGGTAAAGGCAACTGATTCGCTAAAATTCAGCGTCCACAACACTTTAATTTCAAGTGCAGAAATCATGACTTCAAGAGCAGGTGTAATCATTTCGACAGCAGGATAGTCAGCCGCGCTTCTGTTACACGTGGTTCACTGATTGACTCTAGTCGTGTAAAACAAATCGTTTAGGATAGTCTTCTTTAACTGAACGGGCTGCGCAAGGCCGCTTCATGTTTCAGTTGGTACGATATTCGAGATATGGTAATACATTGTCTAGACGTAGCACACTACTCACAAGGTTGCTGAAAACTCTTCGACAGCCCATGACCGGTTTCACCCTTCTTGAAGCTCATCAGGTAGACCCAGTCCCCGAGGTTCCATAAACTTTATGTTCTTGGTTGTGGGATGAGTGGCCACTCAAGCCCGCACTGAGGATATCATTTGATTGGTGATGAAACGTTTGCAACCCAACTGTTGAAGCTCAGCGAACTGACCGACAACCAATCAGCGCACCCGAGCTACCTATATTCCACATCATTACTTTATGTTCTAATTGAACCCAGATTGCACGAAGTTCGGGAAATATATTCGTTTCCACACCACTTGATCATTGTATTAGATTTATACAATATATCGCAATGTTTGGTATATCGTACTAACTGAAACATGAGGCGACTTGGTGCAGCAAATTAAGTTAAAGAACAGCACAAGCGAAAGCTTCGTTTGGGACTCAGGTGAGTTCCCCCTGGAAGACCAAATTGGTATGCAAACAAGTATAATTGCAATTAGCATTTTACTACTAGTGAACACAAACTCGCCACACAGCGCACCATCTATTCGGCCTCATTCTGAAGCAAGAAAACACTTGCTTACCGGATCAACCGATGACGCGTACATAGTGAAACTGCATTGATACCTTATTGATGTGTACTCACAACAGCAAATAGTGTACCCCTATATCGGTGGAAACGATACAGCCAAGCTGGACAAAGCAGACACTGAACATGCATGCTTGACCTCACTGGTCCTCTAACGACCTAGCTGCCGATGGAATGCAAGCAAATTTGGCGAAAAACACCCTGCGATGTTTGATTCTTCACATTTCCCTCTATTGAATATACGGAGATCAAGTGTTTTTCCGAAAACTGTGGAAAGTAGCTGAAAGCTGGTGAAATTTTGGCGTGGTATTGTAAGCATAAGCTAAATCTGGCAGCTGATTCCACGAATACTTCCACATAAATAGGTTTTCAAGTGTTTCACAGCGTCTAAGATTACGTATCTAGTGAATTGATGTCTTCAGTTTATTTCCTGATTAGTGCGCTGGGAATAGACCGTAATTGGTCTTATCGCAGTGACCAATCCCATCGTTGTTCTGGTATCTACCATCTCATGGGTCCTCTTGCTCTATGACAGCCCCAGATCACGTTAGCTATCCCATGAACGGGTCTTGAGGTATGACAGAGCGCAGTTGCCAAGGTTCAGTTAACGTCACTCGTACCTTGGTCGAAGTCCAGTCTAGTGGCACGAAGATTGGAGAGTTGGTAACCTGCACCTGAGTGGTTGGCCGAAGCACACGAAGGGTACTTTTGTCTGCACGGAAGACCTTGATCTAAAAGTACATGTTGTCTGGTTTTACAGGACTGCAATAACGATTCAGTAAAACGCCTCTGACCAAGTAACCTTTCGCCGTGTGAGCGTTTTTCGGTGGCCGGTGTGCATTCTCTGTGGAATAATGTTATTCCAAATAACAGCGGTATGAAGCGTTCAAATTTAACATTGGTTAATTGGCCGGTTATTTCGTTGGTCGGTACTTCTTTTAACCTTTATTTGCCACAGAACAAGTCACGCAAGAAACAACCACGGCTATAGAACCTGTACCACAGGAAGAAGCAAGCCCAGAGGAGGTTCAGCCAGCTGTACTTGAGTTCGTCAAACCCGTCACTCCGGATCTAAAGCAAGTGTCGGAAAATGAATTACAATTGGAGTAAGTTCGGCACTTTTGCTACAGCAACAGCTACAGTGCAACATCCCCATCGTCGTAGTGTTGATTCGTCATTTCTGTGCCTCTCCGTTTTCAGCGTTGAATGTCAAATTCATGCAGATATCACCCCGCAAAAAGTGGAGTGGCTCCACAACGGTCAGGAGTTGGTCCAATCTGATCGGGTGGAAATGAGCTTCGTGACTGATGTCGGTATCGCACATTTGACTGTGCACCAAGTTAGTCCATTGGACTCGGGCGAGTACACATGTAAGGTCCTCGGTGAGGTGATTGAGCCAGAGAAGCATAAGGAACCTGTTCAGAAGACCATAATCTCCACATCGGACGTGATCATTTCAGGTAGGTGTCAAGCGATCACAGTTGCTCGACTAATCGTCCCAACGTCCTCTCTGAACCATGCTACGCATGTGACGGACCCCGCTAAGTCCCTCCATCAATTCTTTCATTATGCCTGATACGTTTCGAACAGCTTTGTATTCACATACTCATTCGCGGAATGCATTAGCCCATTAAATTACCTCCTTTTGCACACACACACACACACCAGGTTAAAAACGCTCAGCGTAAGTCGAAGAAGACAGCTGGTTTACTGAAATGCTGGTTTATTCTACTGTGTGAATTGCGTTCATGAAACATAGTGGGAATACATAACCGCTCGACTGCAGATGAATAAGATGGTTAAAAATGAATGGATACCGGACAAAACTCATACAAAAACAAAGTGGGTCTCGTTTCTTTTCAACTACTTCTGTTCAGTCTGGTGAGGTGCATCGACTATGGGGTGATCTACGTGAACTGTTGAAAATAGACAAAATTTCTGCTCAAAACAATCTCTGATATGATCACCAATGAACTGAACTGTTCCCCACCCACTGAATCCATATTAGTGATAGAAACCCAAGATAATCTGGTTTCTGAGCCTTTGTGGTTTTGTTGTTTACTTAATTGAATCGATTAGTCAAACCAAGAAAGAGAGGTTTCCGATCATCTTGCGTCCTTTGGGCGCATGTTGGCCAAGACTAGATAACCTTAGATCCTCTTAATTTCATACGCACCATCGCGATATCTTCAAGTTACCACAGCACTGCCTTCAAGAAATGTACCTCCACAGCAACCTTTTTCGAAATCTTGACCTACAACAAAGGCCGCATTCCGGGAGAGGTCAAAACATCATTCCTCCTTCGTGTCCTTTCTTCAGGGAACTGTCCTATCAAGAACTCGCAATATCATATGTATCTGCGTTAATTTACCGAACGTTCACCCATTGCAATTTGGATATCATATTTTATACTATTCAAAGTAGGTTAAATTTGTTTTTCTGGATGATAACATCTTAACGCTGTCGAATCCAGCTTACTGAAGTTTTGAAAAGCCTGAGTACCTACTGCAGTATCTAATCTTGGTTCTTTAGAACTTTTTAGACTGAAGTCTTCTACTCAACTAATTTACTAAGTCCATGTGAATCGGTGAAAGGCAAGTGAACTATAACAATCGAATCTGGTTGCCATGAGCCAGGATAACAAGTGCATTAGTGGTTAGTATCTTGTAACTCCCGATGTAAAACCGCGGCGTTAGTCACTGTGTCTCAGAAGCTAGTCACGTAGTTCGCCGACACACCAAAGACAAATCGAAATAGCCTACGAAATGCAGTTCAGTTGGTGGGTAAATGGACAATGCATTCGTTACATCCACGAGGAGGATTTTCAATCGTTTTTCAGTCCGTAATGAATGCTGTCATATCTGACATTTCCAGATCTCAAAGAGCAGGAGAGAGTCGGGTACTTTGAGTCTGTAGAGGGATTAGGTTCAGTTGTCCAACTCACTCATTACCCTTCTACTTTTAAGTTAACAAATTAACCGAACAAAGGCATGGTATTGCCATAGAAAAGTGTTTCCGCATGCCATTTGAAAATGGCATGTACATAGGAAGTGCGACTTCATCTAACGGTCGTACTTCAATTGGACGCTTTACATCCCTCCGTAAACTTCAGGCCACATATAGTGAAAACAAGTACCACAACAAGTAAAATAGCAACGTCCACACACAAGTGAAAGAAACTGAACATAGATTCAGCTTGTCTGAACAGATGTAGGCGGAAAGGAACACATATGTGGTGTGTGTGTGTGTGTGTATGTGTGTGTGTGTGTGTGTGTGCGATCTGCAGCCCCCATTGATCCTGGATCATTTGACGAAGTTCGCACAGTCACATCTCCATGCAGTTTGAAGATTCCCACCGCGAAAACTCAAACACATCCAGAGCTACATTCCATTAGAGTGTGAGCTGTGGTCAAAGTGAAGCATTTGCTTCTTCGGTGCGCCTCTCCAGACCACACCATCATTTGAGACAAAACCTCCTCTCTACTTTGGTTCGTGACTCGTTTTGGACAGTTTGCAGACGGTCCTTCGCCCGGGAAAGCACCACAATTTAAATTCACAGGGTCCCTTGGTAGCTCGCCACTGCCAGCGACCTACTTGGGTCGCTTTAGCTATATACTTTCATCTGACACCCCCACCCTGTGACGTCGACTATCTGAAACATACAGTGAGCCGCCGGCAAGTCTGTCTTGGCTGCGTGGCGCACCAAGCCGCTCAACCTGCCTGAAGTTACTAGCAATGACCACAATCGAATGAACCAAATCAGACCAAATTATTTCTGTCACAGCACAGCGGACACTATGAGTGTTAGATCGTTCGAATTCCGGTCTGTGTTTTAATATTGGTAACTCGGATGCATTTATTAGAAGCCGATCATAAATAATATATAATAAATATTATTAAAAAATAATAAAACAAATAACAAAGAATCCGTTCATAACTGCTATGCCACTCGAAGGAAGCACGACGGCTGTGGTACTGTCGTGTTGCCAAGCCTGACGATTTCTCGTCGAATGCTGGTTAAACGTTTGCGACTTCATTGTCGAGCGCTCCCGTTTTCCGTTGATCGAATGTGTTGCAGCTGGACCATCATGTTCTCGTTACGTGGTTTATGGCTGGTAAACTGAACTGTTGCGAAGCTCGACGTACATATCAACAGCCGTTCAACCAACTCTCCGAATTCCGGTCTACAAACAACTCACCTTAACACTCTAGACATTCAGGACTGTCATTTCCACAGCGTTTTCAGGAGTTACGTACAGTGGTCGCCGCTGAACCGTTTAAACTGATGGTTACCAACATTAAATCGCCATATGTGTGCCTCGTGTGTCTTATGAATGGTATGAGTCACCGGGCCATCCTCCAGATACGTCATATGCTCCAGCTTTTATGAGTCTCCGAATGATCTGAATTTTATGGACCATCGTTCGCGCATGTCGAACGTCGTAGAACTACTCCCTACTGATCAAATTTCCATCTTACTTCCTCGGGATTACACCAGGCGAAGAGAGCGCAAACCCAATTTGACCTTGCCCTATATGCGCAGGGATATACGGATGTAGTTCAAGATGACAGGCAGACAGATGCTAGTCAATCGTGTGCCCTGGTGGCGCGAAGCCGCAGAAAGTGTGGTCGCAGATCGCTATTTTTCTTTTATTGCGGAATGAACATCCTATTCAGTTTTTGTGTGATACTTGATTGCACTATATCCACTTCACTTTTGTTTCCAACGCAGAGTGAAGCACCAGGCCTCACCACGAGACTTTTTCTCGGTGACGATGAACGAGTCTGAAATATGATTTCTCCGATGAACTGAATTTCGTACACAAGAAAATGATGGCGATTATCCGCATCTGCTCGGTTTAGGGATTTGTATCTTCCATGGGATCTCGTGATTCTACAATGCGTAGTGGAATGAAATCTCAGTGCGGCACATACGTTACCCTACGGTTCACTGTCCCACACTGCTCTGTTGAGTGCTACCACACCAAGAACCCACTGAAGCAGCGGTTCCCCTTGCGCCTCTTGAAGTTCAGAAGCATTCTTGTCAAAAGCCACTGTCTGTATTAAGGGTGTAATCAGATCCCGAAGATTTCGGCCACGAAGAAACTTACTAGATGGGAGATCGGACATATGGCCGAGTTTCTTGCTGTTCCTCTACTTTACCATGAGTCTCTCGGTCAGATTGAATAGCCGCTGGAATTCGAATAAGGTGTGATTCTTGCTCTAATCAGCTCTGACTTATTCAAACAGTTGTCCGGCTAGTGGTAACAGTGCTTTCTTTGGGTATCCGTCGGTATTTGAGGAAACCTTGATAAGCACCATGCCATGGAGTTGACCAAGGAGTTGACCACACCCTGACTGTAAATATCAGACAAACTTTCAGACATTTGGCTTGAGAATTATCATGTGAAACACCTGAGTGTTCAGTAGCAACATGCTTGCCAAAATACGTCAATGCCCAGTTTGATCAAGAATCGAGATTGTAAACATAATCACGATAAATTGGCGAATGTTCTACTTTTCACCCAGTTCACGATGACACGTTTTTTAAAAAACACCGTTTTTTTCTTTCGCAGTTCAAACAGCAGAGGAAACCACCACTGTCCTAGAACCAGCACCGAAAGAAGAGGTAGCACCTGAAGAAGTAAAACCGGCTGTGCTTGAGTTCGTCAAGCCCCTCACTCCTGAAGTGAAAAAAGTGTCGGAAAAGGAACTGAAGCTTGAGTAAGTAGCCTACCAAATAAAATGCGTGGCTCAATTTCCCCAGAGTTGAAGGGTTCTGTATAATCACTCCCATTGGTTCATTTGTTTTAGCATGGAATGCCAGATTCAAGCGGATATCGCCCCACAGACTGTCCAGTGGCTGTTTAATGGTCAAGAGCTTGTCGAGTCCAACAGAATTGAGATTAGTTTCGTGGAGGACCTTGGTTTAGCACACCTCACTGTTCATCAGGTCGGTCCGGCTGATTCAGGCGAATATGCGTGCAAAGTTACCGGTGAAGTGATTGAGCCAGAGAAGAGAAGGGAGTCGATTCTGAAGACCATAGTGTCTACAACGGACGTTACCATAACAGGTAAACAAGCATTTTTCTTCAACTATTTGGTTGTTCCTACAGTGGCATACTGGTTACGAAAACGGTTCGCTCAGTGGTTACTTGATTAGAAATTCACATGCGAAACACACACCCAACGGTCTTTCAATCTTTCCGTATGTATTCATTTGACTCTCTAGTATAAGCATCTTGTTATTCTTTTTCTCACGAGCAGCTCCCTTCAATCTCGTTGCAACTACTCGCCTTGTATCGAGTTAACCAAATACGCAAAAGTTTGTGTCACGCAATTCGGAATTGTTAAGAGTTGACATTTTAGTGTATTTCGAAACTTGTGTTTGGCAAACGAGAACAATGAACACTGTGTTTTTAAGTCAACTAGTGTCATTTATTGGGATATCTTCGTTCAATCTCTCTCGACCGCTGATTATACTACAGGTCTTGACATTGAAGCTGAGGTATTCAAATGAAGAAATGGAAACATGGACGAAGTTTTTACACCTTTACCTTCTGCAGTAAAGCGGTAGGTGTCTTTGAGGTAGATGCCGACAGTCGTCCCAAAGACAACTTTGGGGACCTGAACCCAAGTCATTCAAAAGTATTTCCTCGCACTGGACCTCACCAGTTGACGATTGTTTTGTGGAACTGAACTGGTCCTTCTTTCATTAGCATTTCTCCGCTAATCCACCCTTACAGACAGTAGAAGTTGCTAGAATCTTGTCCACCTTCTGTCTTACATATATTTTGGATTCCCGGCTCATTTTTCCACTTATCTGTTCAAAGATTAACCAACGTTTCGGTATGAGGATACTAAGGGGGCATTTACAACACAACCTGTTCTGTTTCCATTTGCTGAGGGACCAAAGCAGCGGGTGAAGTATTGAATTCCTGACCATCTTTCTAGTTTTCAGTCCTCTGTACAGAAATCATCCATCTAGATTGCTTCGGTTCGAACTTTTACCGGTGAAGTTCAAGTGACTAGTCCAAAGGAGAGGCCACAATAAGGGTCCACAAGATATATGCATATTGCTTGTATTCCTGACTTATACAACTCCCCTATCCTAATCATCAATTTAGTTTAGCCTCTGGCAGGTAGTGAGTGTCACTTTCTCAATCACCTCGGAGCAAAGACCAATTACTATAATCGTTAATAAAGTCGCCGATAGCCGGCACCCTCAAGTCTCCTTTGAGCATTAATGTACAGGTTAGAATCAAGATGCAATTTGGCAGCGCGGGTTTCCTTCGCACTCATTAGCCCCTTCAAACTCGTTGGTCACCGCTTTTGTCCGTCACTTCTCTTTTTTTAAATAGCAAATCCTGGTAGACGAATGTCCGTTTCCAATCATTGTGAATAAAACCTAAGAAATAACTGAGGGTTTCGTCTATGTGCTGAATGTGGACCTAATCTTTTTGTTCAAGACTCGATGCGGTTAATATACACCAAATCTCAAAATGACCTCGAAATACTATTTTGATTACAGAGCAGATCACTGAGGAAACTACGACAGTCATTGAACTGGTTCCACCAGCAGAGGTATCACCGGAGGAAGTGAAGCCAGTTGTGCTTGAATTTGTGAAACCCGTCACGCCAGAGCTCAAAAAGGTGTCGGAAAGTGATTTGCGGCTGGAGTGAGTAACTTCGATAAATCATGCTTCCTGTCATCTTTCAAATAGTTTGCTTGTTTCCATACTGTTCCGAAGTGCGATGTCACCCCCCACCGCATTGGGACCTACCCGTGAAATATGGTTTGATAATGTTTCCGGGGATGGTATTTCTTATTCGGCAGGACCTATCAAATTTCCAGTTTTATGCGGAAACCCATTGTCGAGGAGATAGTTTGAGGAAATTTGGTGTGTCCCCTTGAATTTCACATTTGTCTCCAGTTGATCCCATTTGAAATGCACTATTGACAAATAGGTGTAGATATGGGATGCTACTAGAGACATAAAAGTCCAGTGTTTTGTGAAATTCCATGAGTTAAAGTAGACATTGTGGGTCCTTGCCGCGTGGTTCTCAAATCGATCTTGTCAATGACCGTCCTATCTTCTCTTCGGTTGTTTGATTACCCGTCCTCGAAATTATCATCAATTAAGTAACAGTCAACGGCGTGGCAGTTAATATAAAATTGTTGACACCTGTTAGAACGATAGAACTTCGTATATCCCCATTTTAAAAGTGTAGATATCAGTTTCTTTTGAGGCCTTTTCCAACCATAAACTTTTATAGAAGGAATAAGACTTCACTTGCAGCATGCAACTTGAGATCCGTGACCTAATTACTGGACATTGTCTTCCCAATGATTTTGCCATGCTTTCGGAAATGCGACAAACTCTTCATGTATTGATGACGCAATTCGAGAAAGATTTGCTGAAGTGTACTTTCGCAAAAATGTGTTTTAAATGATTGGATGGAAAACGACTCAGGTAATTTCGTGGCTAAAGGCAGCAAGCCTTGCACCGATTGAGTACCAAAAAGATTAAATCGCTGATCAACGCAAAGGTGCAACAAATTTTTAACTGCAAAGAAGTGTTCGACATATACACTCATTTGCAAATCGATTTGGTTTCCACGGGAGACTCAAGTGAATCTCTCGTTTATAATGTTCCTCAACTGAATGTGTTGCATGTAGGCCTACCTAATGAGCCCCAAGAAGGGCGAAACCGGCCGTGGGCTGTCTAAGAGTTTTCAGCAACCTTGTGAGTGGTTTCCTTTATGAAAATAATCCCCCTCATGTTTACCAGTACAATTTAGTGGTCGACGCCCTGAGATCACAATATGTAGATGCGCCGTCAGGATAAATTAAGTGGAAAGTACTGTGGCCTTGCTATTTTCATGAAATACGGAGATAACCTTTCCGTCGATAGGTTAGGGGCTTTAAATTTGTTGCACGGTGTCCGGCGACGTAGATGAACAATCACCAACTAAACTTTAGCAGATCTCATTTAGTATGTGTGGGCCATGGGACAACTACCCTGAACGGACAGTTCATTTGTCACGTTCAGTGTCGGGACTGTAAACCGAAGGTATCCAATGGAGCTAAGCTTGGTTTTTAAACAACTCAGAGCACCGTAACTTAAACAGAAATTAATGGCCATACCTGGCAGTGTCGGAAGCTTCATCATTTTTAAGGCATGTAACTCTTACTACGGAGCGGTGGAGTCAAAACTGCGAACATTTTTTGGGCTGTTTCAAGGACAAGACTCAGCATTTTTGCCATCACTTCAATGGTACTGTTTTTGGGACCTGGATAAAATCGTCATTTCAGAAGAGTATTTTGGTAAGGGGGAAAGTAGATGTGTACTCCTGTTGTTGTTTTTTTTTCGCTAACTGAAAATAATTCTTTCATTTCAGTATGGAATGTCAAGTTCATGCTGATATCACCCCACAAACAGTACAATGGCTTCATGATGGACAAGAACTTGTTGAATCTGATCGAGTTGAGATTAGCTTCTTAGAAGATCTTGGTGTGGCTCATTTGACAGTTCACCAGGTCGGTCCAACCGATTCGGGCGAGTATAGTTGCAAAGTTGTTGGTCAAGTGACTGAACCCAAGCAGAAGGAACTGGTACCCAAAACCATAATTTCTACGTCGGATGTGACCATCACTGGTAAGTTTCCAATACTGCTTAAGATGAGTCATTCTCTGATATTATTAATGTGTTTGAAGTTATTCGTGATAGACTCTCTCTTGGCCAATTTCTTATTTTCGATAGAGTTCCAGTCCTTCATTCATAATGCTAAGCTTAGACACACTTCCTTCTCTAGTTTCCTCCTAATGATTGCCTTCGTATTTCAGTCTGCTCATACTATACTCCAACTCTGGTTGAAGTAGCCGATCATCTGTCTCCAAAAAAATTGCGGCACATACGTTCAAGTGAAAAGCATTTCCCCACAGCCGACACCGCCCCTTTTTCCGCCCAAGCGAGTAATGTACTGATTACCAGTACTTTGAATGTCTGGACCGACGAGGCGTGTTTATTAAATTGGATGTACGAGTGGTAGTCATTGAAAAAACACCCTCTCATATACCTATTACTAGTAGTCACATTGGATAAAAAAAAACGTACGACCAAGCGTTCATTTGCATAACTTGCTGTACTAATATGACCTCTCATAATTTCCCACTGTGGGCTAAGTCATCGCTCCGAACTGGGAATGCCCAACAAGACTTGAACTGGTTTGCGGCTGAACGATATCGTGGAACTGTTGAATGTACCTCCTCACTACGGGCATTCGTATTTACTGCCTTGGGCAAAGTATGAATAAATCCATTATAGGTACATCCAAACTCTATCAAGCTTTCCCCCGTAATGACCGTATAGATAAGTTGGACAATCGCAACTGGTAGTAGCGGCGGTTTGTGGTCTACCGCCGTACTGGAAGGCTTCGTGAAGAAGAAGCATCTCATAAAACTCAGCCCCTTTGCCAGTTCAACAAAATTTAAGGTACATTCCATGAAATCACTATTGGAAGATGTTTACTGAGCGATTGAGGGGATGACACAACGTTAGGAGCAAATACTATCAGCTCGAAGGTGAATAAGGCAGGTGAATTTCGTCGGTGGCTGGATAGTCCAGATCCATCGAACTATGCTTGAGGAGTGCAGTAAGATGTTCACCCACTATGACATCGTTCCAGGTGAGTCTCTGAAAAAATCGAACTAGTTTGCAAATAAGTATTTATTCCCTAAGTTCGTGCAATTTGGTTTCAAGTAGAACATAAGGTTGAAGGAAACTCGGGGACTGCGCCCACCTGATGAGCCCCAAGAAGGGCGAAACCGGTCGTGGGCTGTCGAAGAGTTTTCAGCAACCTTATGAGTAGTGCATCACAAAGTCGTAAAACCCTGTTTTACGCATAAGTTTCAAAGTCGGCCTCCAGGCTTGTGTGAAAACATTTTGGCCAAACGTCGAACGAAGCTCCAGTTGGTGGGTTTTGATGGAATGCTTGAAGCAAGTTCAAGAAATAGGGTCGAATCGCCACAGTGTCCTTTCTGTGCCCTTTCTGTTCTTAACAAATCATTCTACCAACTGAGCTGATCATATTAACCAACGAGAACGCTACACTACGGTATAGAAGTAATTTTCCGAAAAGAAACTTCTGACAAAGATGCTACAAATGTTTATATCCGTCTCCCTTTTTATTCAGCGTAGCCCTCGCGATTAGTCTCGATTCGGTCACTTACACGCACTGCTTATGTACATGCGGTATAGGGTGAAAGATTAATTGTCTAACATTGCTTCTCCATTGATTCATTTTTGCCGTAACAGAAGAGATCGAGCCAGTCACATATCATCTCGAATTTATCAAACCGTTGATGCCGGAGTTCCATGCTGTTTCTGATACACAAACAGATTTGGAGTAAGTAGATCTGTTTTGCCGCAATCAACCGTCTTCGATATTGCATACCATATTTTTCATCCACATCGTTGTTACACGGGAAAATTTGTCCTTTCCAGTCTATTTTTTGTAAAAGCAAACGATGTAAATGTTAGACGAAAAGACCTATCATGGTCGGTTTCCATAGTTTTGTTTTTTATCGGTCTTTGCCAACGATGCAGTATACTACTTTAGGACCAATTTCAGTAGTTTCTGTGTTTTTAACAATGGGTGGCTTTGACATCACAGTTAACATTTCCCCTAAGTCAGTTCTGCAGGATATTAGAGGCGCGATTTGTTACAGTTCATTACAGGGCGCCAACTCCATTCACTTGTCAGCTTGCTATTTCAATCAGTGTAAGTCTGAAAAGCCGGCACACTCAAATCGAGTAGACCAGTACTGACAGCGCAACGGATTGACTTTTGTTCTGAGTCAATCACAAGATGGCAGGCAAACATCTGAGAGTAGCTAGTTCTTTTTGCTCTTCGTCTTGCGCATCGTCATCATCTACGTTCTCCTCCACAGACTTACGTGTCAAATTCAAACGAATATGGAGCCACTGATAACCGAATGGATCTTGAACGACACTGAACTGGTTGCCTCAGACCGTTTGGAAATGTGTTTCCTCCGAGATCAAGGTGTGGCCAGTCTCACAGTTCACCAGGTCAGTCCATCGGATTCTGGGGATTACACATGTGTGGTCACGACCCAGGCAATAGAACCCAAAACACATGAACCTGTGAAGAAGTCAATCAAGTCTACCATCAAAATAAACATTGAAGGTAAGTTGGTTTTTCAATACATTCCCTCTGACTTTTCTACTTTAAACAAACGTGACATCAATTATTGATTGGTTCCAAGTTAATTGCTAGATGCACCAGGTTATCCTATTTAGCTGGTGACTACTTTTTTCGAATAATAATCTACCCGTTGGTTTATTTCACCCCAGTTAACGGTGGGGAAACGGTTTCTGAAACTAGTTTACCCAGACTACTCACAATGGCGGCCAACAACTCACAGCAGCGACTCGACTGTTCACGGTTTCGTAAATGCCAAAGGCCAGGATAGGGTTTTGCTCACAGTGTTCTGACCTAAGAGTATGCGCCGTCGGAACTGGTTGAGATCGTTCTCTGCTTGAAAGTGGACTCTCTTAGGGGGGGGGCACACGCCTTGAGACGTGCTGTTATAGCATTTTTATGTACAAATTGGGTGTACACTGGTTGCTGTTTTGGTAGGAATTAAATTGTGGAGTTTTTCCAGTAATGCATGAGATCTGAAATTGGGTATAGTCAGTGTGTAGGACGAGACGCGTCAGAACGATCAAGCCTCCTCATCACCATTTGCATGAATCTGGATAAATAAATACAAAGAAATGAATAAATGAGTGGGGAGAAGTAAACCAGGAGAACCATTGGCAGAACAAATAAGTGAAAAGTGGGGGACGCTATCAATGCAAGTTCTTGCTTGGTCTACCATAAATTTCTCTACAGGTTACACTCGACACACCACTCCCGCGAAACGATGTACTTTCTCGTTGCTTTATAAGCAAATTGCTTCTTCGTCCGGTTCATCAGAAAACATTGTGAAGTATGCTGAGATCTACCTATCATCAAAAGCTAGGATTCTCTCAATCCTGAAAAATGAGCTTCTCGTCTATATTCTTTCCCAGCTGGGTTATATTTACAATGTGGCATAGTTCAGAACAGTCTCTTGGAATGCCGATTGGGGCAGCTTCCCAAGACACGTAGAATTTGAATTAGGCATCAATATCTCTTTCATAGGCTAGAGGAGCCGTGTCACCAGTATTTTCATAATCGGAATCTCAATCTAAATGCGCCGCCGATTTGATCCGTGACATCATTTGTGTCGAAATCAACCGTTTTCCAATAGATATCTGTTATTGTTACCCGATCTGTGGAGCCAAAGCCGAAGTTCCAAGTTCGGAATGGCATGTGCAGTTTTCAGAATGAATGCTTAAGCTGCTCCCGTCTTCGGAGTACCGCTTTCGCGAGAGGTCCGGTCTCTGGTGGTCCAAAGAAGCCTGGGACCGACTCGTTTGTTTCCCCTTCTAGAAGCACAAAGCTTTCAAAAGCACTCTCCTGGGGTATGGACAGCATTGTACTTAACGTTACAGCTGTACTACTGTCTTTTTGTTGTGCTGCTATGCATTATTTATAATTTTAAACTTGAAAACCGAGGGAGATATTTTTCGTGTTCAGTGAATACGTGACCACATGATGTGGCTTATGTGACAATATATCCTGTTTAAGTGAGATCTAAGCCCACTACTGATCAGCCGCTTGTCGCCGAACGGTTACTGGTCCAGTCTGGAGGTTGGAAATCCTGTAGATGTTCATGAGATTCGCAGTGCCGGTTATTTTTTCAGTACGGATGAAACAGCTGTCCAGTGCTTCTCGGCTTTTCAGAATAGACTGGCTTCATTTACAAGACAAGCTCCCAATTGGAACTTATCCAATCTCATCACACGGACATCTATCATAGGTCACTTGCATTAATGCTGGTTTGGAGCTCACTGAGAATCTTATAGGTTCGTGGAACTTCACCATATCATTCGCCTTATCTATAGATCAAATATTCCACGCTTTCGTGTGAACGTAAATTTCCCATAATGGTTATGTGTGCTGTCAGCCATAACTTTGTCAGTCTGCCAACAGTTTCGCATTCTGCACACGCATTTGTGCTTGTGTTCAATACGGAGAAAGTGAATGAATGATTTCATAAACACCCGCTCGCAATTTAATCTGGTGTTGACGTACGGCTCTCGTGAAATTCGCCCAGGTTTGTCAACTCTTCTTCTGAACCGTTTGCTCCACACTACATCGTTACTTTAGGTTCTCCATTTTCTTCATGTGACCGTTTTTCCCGATTCTTCTCTCGTTTAGCCGAATCCGAAGAACGATTGGAAGAAGTGAGGACGGAGACAGTTACTCCACAGTCCCCAACATTTCTGACAGAACTAAAACCAGTTCGTATATGTGAAGGTGAAGAAATCTATTTGACCGCAACTGTCAAAGGCACGCCACAGCCATTAGAAGTAACCTGGAAGCATGACGGTGTTACTCTACAACCAGATACAACGGATGCTGTCCTGTACTATGCACCTGATTCGGGTGTTTGTGAGTTGACAATATCCGAGGCGTTTCCTGAAGATGCTGGTGTCTACTCAATCGAAGCATCAAATCAATTCGGTCTAGCTGTAACGCAGACAGAGGTGTTAATTGTGAAGGAGGAACCAGATGAAACATCCAAGACAGAGGAAGTAAGTGTTTCAGGTTTAACGGCGCCGACGGAACCCAAAATTGACGTAGTACAAACCCAATTAGAGCCCACTGGGGCACCGGAAGAAGTATGTACGCCTCTGGGTGTCGACGTCACCGACAAAACTGTCGCAGAGACTCCTGAAACCAGAGAACTAGAACTATTTTCACCGATAGAAGTGCTACCACAACTACCAGATACAGCGTACTGCGAACATTATGTTGAAGAAAAAGAAATAAAGACAGATTTAGAAGAGCCTGTGGAACTCCCACTGGAGCAGTTTTCGGACGAAGAACAGGATGAATATTCCTTATCACAGGCAATCGTTCTAGATGTTTTGATACCTCACGACGCAGTAAGCGTTGACGAGGTTAGTTTCACGACAGATGATGTGGGAAAAACGGTATCTGTTCCCAGTCTAGTCGATATTGCCCCGTCAGATGTCCAACCAACCGAAATGAGCCAAATTGCAGTAGATATGATCAAACCGCCAGAAGAGTCGTCTAAACCGGAAAAGGAAGATGAAGAACAACCAACGAGAGAGGAAGCCACGCCAAAATGGGATGAAAGCTCCAAGTCCATAGAGCAGCCCAAATACATAATTGGTGTTGCTGGTGACGCGGACGTTGAAAGTCGTAAGAAAGTCGAGGAAGATGTGAAACAGACCTCAGGAGAAAGGTCTGAAACAGATCAAGTTGAAGTTTTGCAGGCCCAATCAGAACAGCTGAGAGTAGAGGAACCCAAATACCGCGGTGCAATAGAAGAAGAAGAGACAGCCATGGAAACTGAAACCAAAGAACAGCCAGGCTTGGAAATAACCGAGGCAAAGATTACTGTTGTAGAGACCGCGCAGGAGGCAATTGCGGTAAGTGATGCTATGTATTATGAGACCACGCATGATGTGCGCAGAATGCATGAATGTATAATTCTACACTCGCATGAAGTAATGAATGCAACAACAAAAGTTCTGCCAGGGACAACGACAATAGAAAATCCCACGTACAGAAAAGAAACCGATGAACTCCACAAGAAACCGCAAGACCAGGAACATATGAAAGAGACAACAACTAATGAAACACTGGAAAAAACGCATACAGAAAATCTAAACCAAGGAATTCTAGAACGAAACGTAGAAGTCAGCCACTTCCGACGATTAAACGAGATAGAAGAACAAAAAGCAGAAAAGGTTGAAAAACGTATACCTACGAAGACAACGGACAAAAATATAAGCATATCCGAAATAAATACGCCTAGCACTGAGGAACCAAGTTTGTGCAAAGGGGACGTGATACAGAGGTCGGCTATCCCAGTCGCTTTCGAGGCGCCTGGTGTGCATGAGGCCGTGGAATTGGCGGCATTCCAGTTCGGTGCGCCCGAGACCGCACAACTGAGCGAGGTCATAGTGACACAGGCGGAATATGTTTCAACTGAAATCATTGGTTCCGAAGAGGTGGAGCAGTCGGGTGTGTCTACCGAGCGGGCCCCGGATGTTACGGATCGCGAGTCTATTGAGGAGGAGAAGCCGAGTACGCAACCAACGATACAGCCACCCGAAGAGCTAGACCAACGCGGTGCATATGGGGAGGAGATTTCGCACGTGCCGGATGCGTTCGAATCAGCCATTCCACTGGAGGCAGTGTCCGCCATCTCCGAGCAGCCCCGTCTGTCCGACGTGGACGTGACACAGAGGCCGGCTATCCCAGTCGCTTTCGGGGCGCCTGGTGTGCATGAGGCCGTGGAATTGGCGGCATTCCAGTTCGGTGCGCCCGAGACCGCACAACTGAGCGAGGTCATAGTGACACAGGCGGAATATGTTTCAACTGAAATCATTGGTTCCGAAGAGGTGGAGCAGTCGGGTGTGTCTACCGAGCGGGCCCCGGATGTTACGGATCGCGAGTCTATTGAGGAGGAGAAGCCGAGTACGCAACCAACGATACAGCCACCCGCAGAGCTAGACCAACGCGGTGCATATGGGGAGGAGATTTCGCACGTGCCGGATGCGTTCGAATCAGCCATTCCACTGGAGGCAGTGTCCGCCATCTCCGAGCAGCCCCGTCTGTCCGACGTGGACGTGACACAGAGGCCGGCTATCCCAGTCGCTTTCGGGGCGCCTGGTGTGCATGAGGCCGTGGAATTGGCGGCATTCCAGTTCGGTGCGCCCGAGACCGCACAACTGAGCGAGGTCATAGTGACACAGGCGGAATATGTTTCAACTGAAATCATTGGTTCCGAAGAGGTGGAGCAGTCGGGTGTGTCTACCGAGCGGGCCCCGGATGTTACGGATCGCGAGTCTATTGAGGAGGAGAAGCCGAGTACGCAACCAACGATACAGCCACCCGCAGAGCTAGACCAACGCGGTGCATATGGGGAGGAGATTTCGCACGTGCCGGATGCGTTCGAATCAGCCATTCCACTGGAGGCAGTGTCCGCCATCTCCGAGCAGCCCCGTCTGTCCGACGTGGACGTGACACAGAGGCCGGCTATCCCAGTCGCTTTCGGGGCGCCTGGTGTGCATGAGGCCGTGGAATTGGCGGCATTCCAGTTCGGTGCGCCCGAGACCGCACAACTGAGCGAGGTCATAGTGACACAGGCGGAATATGTTTCAACTGAAATCATTGGTTCCGAAGAGGTGGAGCAGTCGGGTGTGTCTACCGAGCGGGCCCCGGATGTTACGGATCGCGAGTCTATTGAGGAGGAGAAGCCGAGTACGCAACCAACGATACAGCCACCCGCAGAGCTAGACCAACGCGGTGCATATGGGGAGGAGATTTCGCACGTGCCGGATGCGTTCGAATCAGCCATTCCACTGGAGGCAGTGTCCGCCATCTCCGAGCAGCCCCGTCTGTCCGACGTGGACGTGACACAGAGGCCGGCTATCCCAGTCGCTTTCGGGGCGCCTGGTGTGCATGAGGCCGTGGAATTGGCGGCATTCCAGTTCGGTGCGCCCGAGACCGCACAACTGAGCGAGGTCATAGTGACACAGGCGGAATATGTTTCAACTGAAATCATTGGTTCCGAAGAGGTGGAGCAGTCGGGTGTGTCTACCGAGCGGGCCCCGGATGTTACGGATCGCGAGTCTATTGAGGAGGAGAAGCCGAGTACGCAACCAACGATACAGCCACCCGCAGAGCTAGACCAACGCGGTGCATATGGGGAGGAGATTTCGCACGTGCCGGATGCGTTCGAATCAGCCATTCCACTGGAGGCAGTGTCCGCCATCTCCGAGCAGCCCCGTCTGTCCGACGTGGACGTGACACAGAGGCCGGCTATCCCAGTCGCTTTCGGGGCGCCTGGTGTGCATGAGGCCGTGGAATTGGCGGCATTCCAGTTCGGTGCGCCCGAGACCGCACAACTGAGCGAGGTCATAGTGACACAGGCGGAATATGTTTCAACTGAAATCATTGGTTCCGAAGAGGTGGAGCAGTCGGGTGTGTCTACCGAGCGGGCCCCGGATGTTACGGATCGCGAGTCTATTGAGGAGGAGAAGCCGAGTACGCAACCAACGATACAGCCACCCGCAGAGCTAGACCAACGCGGTGCATATGGGGAGGAGATTTCGCACGTGCCGGATGCGTTCGAATCAGCCATTCCACTGGAGGCAGTGTCCGCCATCTCCGAGCAGCCCCGTCTGTCCGACGTGGACGTGACACAGAGGCCGGCTATCCCAGTCGCTTTCGGGGCGCCTGGTGTGCATGAGGCCGTGGAATTGGCGGCATTCCAGTTCGGTGCGCCCGAGACCGCACAACTGAGCGAGGTCATAGTGACACAGGCGGAATATGTTTCAACTGAAATCATTGGTTCCGAAGAGGTGGAGCAGTCGGGTGTGTCTACCGAGCGGGCCCCGGATGTTACGGATCGCGAGTCTATTGAGGAGGAGAAGCCGAGTACGCAACCAACGATACAGCCACCCGCAGAGCTAGACCAACGCGGTGCATATGGGGAGGAGATTTCGCACGTGCCGGATGCGTTCGAATCAGCCATTCCACTGGAGGCAGTGTCCGCCATCTCCGAGCAGCCCCGTCTGTCCGACGTGGACGTGACACAGAGGCCGGCTATCCCAGTCGCTTTCGGGGCGCCTGGTGTGCATGAGGCCGTGGAATTGGCGGCATTCCAGTTCGGTGCGCCCGAGACCGCACAACTGAGCGAGGTCATAGTGACACAGGCGGAATATGTTTCAACTGAAATCATTGGTTCCGAAGAGGTGGAGCAGTCGGGTGTGTCTACCGAGCGGGCCCCGGATGTTACGGATCGCGAGTCTATTGAGGAGGAGAAGCTGAGTACGCGACTAGCGACACTACCGCTCAAAATCCTGTACCATCCTGTTCCTGTCTTCGTCGGCCTTTTTGAGGAATCATGTGATTCATCGTTCTTGTCTCTCCTCGATTCGGTTTATTTTTCTGCTCATGTGTCTTCGGTGGATGAGACTGCTTTATGCGAGTCACAGGTTTCTGGACCGTCTTGGTTTGTTCCTCCTCCTTCTCTCCAGGATGGCGCGCGTTCCGCACCTTGCGAGGATGGTTTGGGTACCATTATTTTTTCGGTTAGTTGGTTACCTTGACCTATTCCTCTCCGGTGCTCAATATTCTGGGTGGATTTTTCGCTTCGGTGGTTCAAAGAGGTGTTGCTGAATGTTTCTTCCTGGCATGCATGGTGCATTGCTTCCAATATATGGGCTGTTTTTATGGGTGCTTAACCCATTCGTTCATATTAATACAGGATCTCATGTTCTGATATACTCATGGTTTTTCCTTAAATCATAACATTTATAATTAGTTCGCATCTCTAGTCTTTCCGGTTTCTGCAATTTGTTTTCGTATATTCTTGTGTTAAGTCCATCTGGTTGAAACTGAGTGGAGAAATCCTGCACTATCACGGGTGAAGCAAAACTTATTAATTTAGCCCTCTGCTTGCCTTGATCACTCAAACAAGCTAATGACCTTGTGCTTGACAGTTCTAGTCATAAATCCTGATATTTTTCGTGATGCTTTTGCGATAGTTATATTCAAGCGATTGCTACGTTAAGGTCTTTCGCTGAAGGCTCGCCGACGAGAGATAAAGGTCTCCAGTATATGATGCATGTGGAAAACGACATTTTATCAACTTCAGTACGCCACTAAATATTTGCGAAGTGCCTTTGTTTGTTTACAGTTTTTTTACTTCACCAACCACGCCCTGCTACTGGATGCTAGTCGCTGGAACTGAGGTTTGCTGAAGTTTGCTGTTCAGACAGAATCATTTATTGAGCAGTACACCCCTGACTAGCACTCATCATTACGTCCTATGATCGCTTATCTTTGTGGACGATGTCGCAGTCTGCCGCAGCAGGCTCATCTCTAAGTTTGGTGGAACTGAACTCCAGGTCTATCGGTGACTGACTGCATGCTGATACGTTAGGTATTTCTGATGCCCTAATAGAGGCCTCGTCCACAGTATGTAGAGAAGCTTCAGAGAAGCCAACTATGAGATTAGAGCGTCCGTCATCAGATTGTCTATTGCTGTTAAACGAATTTACATTTACTTGAAAGTCCACGGGTTATTAAGCTTACCCAAGTCGCCCATCTGCTGATGCATAGCCTGCATGATTCTTGGTCATTTGGTTGCGCTTTGGTGATGGGACAGTACTGGTTGATTTTTTCATTCAATGGTTTCGGAGGAGCTTGATTACCACAAAGTTTCGCCCCAAGTCCTGAATTGTGTGTGACCAGAGCTATGCTATGTCACTTGTTTATCACGGAATCGCTGTACTGGGTGCCCTTTTGTGAGTACCGTCTTTGAATTCTTCTACATAACACAAAAATGGATTGTCTTTCTTCTCGACTTCACAGGTGGAAGAGAGTTAGGGTTTTGTAGTCCTAGTTAAGTTGCCGCCCTCACCTTGTATGTGCAGCACTAATCCCCTGGTATCATCAGTGATGCCGTGTAGAGGAAAATCTCCTAGTATCTTGTCTGATGGCATTTTCCCCCAATGTGGCTGTGGTGGGTTTCGCAGCTTTGCTTTTGAGCAACCAATGCGGGTTCGCCTGTAAATAATGCTTGACCGATGGAGGCTTTTGTACAGTTTGGAATACACAGATGGTTTTTCGCAGTCAGTTGTACCAGTAAACATCTGTATTCCACTTGAGACTTATCAACCAGCCCAAGCATAATGTTAAAGCAATGGTCATCAACAACGTCATTTTACTCAGTGTTGTCAAGGTCATTGGATTGGTGGCTGAATAACTTGAGTTGAATTTCCGTTCTAGTGCCGTACTGCTTTTTCTTGTGAAGAATATGGTGACAGTAAGGTCTTCTCCATCCCCCTCACACACGATGTATCTTTCTTCTCAGAGTAAGCCCTTTTAGCCCCATCAGAACCACAACTTTGGGAAAATGGGGTCATGACCAAACCCATTAAAATAGGTAACACTACCTGGACCGCCTTCCTTTGATAGGAGGAATATGCGAGGAGGCCCAATTAAGGTTATTATTGCTGTCAGTGACGAGGATGCACCTTGTCGTCATGTTTATCTTCCTTCCTCCACTTAACCGAAGAGGATAGGACTGAACACTGATTGAAACAAAAGGAATATAACAGACACTTAAAAAACTTCGGCGCAATACGGCGTTCACCAAACCAGGATGCCAGTGGTTAAATTGGGTTTAAATTTAGCAATTTCGGCAACAGAAGAGCCACATGGGGTTTAAGTTAAGCCGGACATGGTGCTGCAATTAAGTCCCGATATAGATCCGATGGTACAAGGTCTGTCTGCAGGTAGAGGTGTAGAGGCCTGTTGCAATTCATCAGCCAGCCTAAACATGATAGTGCAACAGTAGGCGCCGGCATCACTTACTCGTCCGTC
Source organism: Opisthorchis viverrini (assembly GCF_000715545.1). NCBI lineage: Eukaryota > Metazoa > Platyhelminthes > Trematoda > Opisthorchiida > Opisthorchiidae > Opisthorchis > Opisthorchis viverrini. Next base: position 1,465,478 of record NW_008751698.1, on the reverse strand, counting down.
ATCGAAGAGCAATGGATAAATAATATCACACCGCTTGCAATGCTCTGCCTGATGACCACTGATGGTACTGGAAATCTGGACCTGCTTTCAGATCGGCTCAAACATTAGCTACATTATTTGGCTACCGAAAAAAAGCTAGTAGTATAAAATTGATACAGCAAATATTCCGGGTCAAGTGGCGGTTGCTTCTGTCCGCCAGTCAGACGAGAAATTCAGCGAACATGTTACATCCATAAAGAACACTCCATCCACTTCCTCCATAGACGATGATACCTCAGTGCCAAAGGTATCTCACTCTATTGGAGTCTTCAGTGACCAAGAGTCCACCAGGACACGCGATAACTTAGAACGTATTGCACAAGCAACCAGTCAAGTAATCAGTTAAAACGGCGTAGTCGAAACGCTAACACGATGGATGAGAACGGTTTATATCTAGTGGCAAATGGCGCTTTTTGACGTCTTCTAGTGCCCCACTTAAAAACCTTCATTGATCGCTCGAATAGTCAAGGTGTACCATGTCATTGGAAATAGGAACAACACGCTATTCACCAGTCTTCACTTCGCTGTTTTGAAGATATCATAATATTACTTTAAAGCCACCTCATGAATGAAAGTGGGCTCCCAAGTAATTCTGCAACCTTCTGACTTCGAAGTACTTATTCTCGAGTGCGTCATATTTTGGATTATGGAATGTGATAAGGTACAACGAGGTTCCACGCTTACTCTAGTTCCTAGTAGAGTATAAGCCGGTTTCTCGACGTCCCCACTCTCAACTGCGTAGCCACAATGGTTGATGCAGCTGATTCCCTTAAAAACGACACCAGTCTTGGCGCGGTTTAGAAATAACACTGTTCTAATTATGGTGAGGGCCAGAAAACAATACTGTTTTAGAGTCATGCCTAAATCAAATTTGATAGAGTTACTTACGCCAGTGCACGAGGTGGTCTTTATTCTATAGTAAAAAGGTTCGACAATATTAAAAACTCTGTTTGATCGGTTTGGCTTCTTAAGTTTGACTCACTATGCCATGAGGTTTACCAAATCAGATGTTTTGTAAAGTTAACGTAAATCGTTGAACCGTGACTGACCGCCTTAGTTGTGTTCGTCTGAAAACATTAGATCTTTCGAACCCTATACTTGTCTTCGAAATCGCCGGATTGGGAGACAAGATTCTGCTTTTCCTACAGGACGGGTCGTTTCGGGTTAGTTTATGGTTAACAGGAGACATTTTCATGTTTGTCCACCGATGCTGTCCCCTCAAATCTACCCCAGTCCCCTTGACAGGAACTGGTACTTCCGACTACGTACAGACCATTTGTGATATTTCAACTATGCATCGGTCCTTAGGTTAATATCGACCGATAATATTTTGCCTTGGATATCGGTTATCCAATTCAGTAGAAACTTTCAACATCTAAACTGCACGACGTTTGTTGACCGAAAATGTAGAGTGACATTGTTTTTTCCTCGTATCCTTGCGCTTCCTTGCACGTGGGGCGAACTAGCATGTCATTCTCCGCGATTGTTGCAGTATACCTCATTCCCAGCGCTAAGCCTGGAAGCGTCTACCTAACAGAAGCTGCACAGTTTTCATCCTGCTTCGAGACAAAACCTCGACAATTTCTTCATTCGTCTCATATACACCCGGCTCGCCATTCCGCTTCATCTTCCATCAAAGGTGAATGCATGTAACAAGCACAAGCTGTGCTAGATGCCTGAATAAAGTTGTGTACTATCTGTCGTTCAATATACATTGTGCCTCTAGTGCCTACGAAAGTTCAGCCCGTCAAAGAACGAGAGGAAGTTGTTGAATTTGAAGAAACAGAATCATTTGCCCCGAAGTTTGTCCAACCATTGGAAGAACGTATTGAAGTCAAAGAGGGTGATGCAGCACATTTGATTTGTCGTGTTGAGGCGAAACCGAAGGCCGATGTGCAGTGGCTCTATGAGGACAGACCTCTTGATGTCACGTCAACAGTTGCTTCTACTGTCTATGAGAGTACGATCACGGACGATGGAGATATCAGTCTGGTCATTTTGGAGTCATTACATGAGGATCAAGGGTTATACCGATGCGAAGCGGTCAACGAATTGGGCACAGCCTATACGCAAACCCAACTGGTAGTCACTGATGGTCAGTTCTTTGTTGATCCACGCAATCAGGACCCGTCTAGCCTGTTTAGTTTGCTGATCAAAGTAGGCTTAGTTATCCATACTTGATGCTGTCCAGGTCATTGTTACTGGATCTGTTTTACAGTTTTATTACCCCCAATTTACACAAACACATCAAACACATCCTTAGTACCCATCTTTACCACCTTACTACAGCTGAGCGTGACCGATTCTGGCCGCAACACCTTTTGTCGTTTAACGGAGAATTATAAAGCCATTTGAGAATAAGTTGACAAATACCAAAGTATCAATAGCTATACGTAGCAGTGACCGTTGTAACTAGTATTTACCCAAAATATTGTGCCACTAGTTTCTAATTCACGGAGTTGTCGGAAGGACGTCGAATCTCCGTGTACTCAGTGAGAGAACAAGTGAATAACCCAACAGCACTAAGCTTTTATGCAGGATCTGGTGGATCCTGTCGGTAGCTAAGTTTCTATTGGACTAATGGGTACCGAATATGGGCGAATCCTCGAGCTTGATCATGAAATGGACAACGTACGGTGGATGATTTAGGTAACGTTAACCCGTACCCCTTTTAGGCCATTCTGTACGGATTAATGACATTCTCTACAACTATTGTGTGACGAAACTACTGTGTGATCCACACATTATGGACAGGAACACCGTAACTGTACAACTAAAATGATGCACTCGGGCGTGCCAAAAACAAACATCCACTTGCATATCTGGGGACAATTCTCTTCGTTTATGCCACGAACATATGGCATTCGCAGGTTTTACGATACGCTTTCTTCATTACGACCTGTGAACTGTACTCTTGAAGCGGGAACTGCGATGTGGTGACCACCAGTGCTGCTTTGAGGGACTCTACCCAACAACAATCTCACGCCACAGACCGTACTCAACAGATCATATTTTTCGTTGGGTTCGACTACGACGACGGACATAAACAACACCTGCTTCTATGTAACGCAACCTTTGCCATAGTTACTCCTCATATGTATGTTGTTTGAGAGTAAGGTGTAGCTGTTTTTGCCTATTTGAGTTAGAGGAATGCCCTAGATCATCGGCTCTTTAAACTTGTAAGCCCACGCCACTGGGTCAGATGAGAATAACTGTAACAGATTTATCGCTGTTTCATCAATTAAACTTTGACCCATGGTCTTGGCCAACTGGTAGTACGAAAATTCAGCTATTCGCTGGTTGCAGACAGAAGTACACGTCTGTGTTCCTCCTATTCACCGCTTGTCAGCCGATGGATACAAATCAACAACTCAGCAAGCTTTTTTCCGCACTCGAATCTTGTATGCGCCCAACCAAGAATGCCAATTAGTTTTCAAAATTAGGCAACTGCGGTAGTAATATAACTACATAACGTAATAATATAACTTGAAGTAGTGTTCAACGATTCACTAAATGGACGTCATCAAGTTAGGTGTTGGAGTGTTTTGCGGCCAGAATTGACCGCTGATAGTCGCGCTGACTACAGTTTTCCTGCAACCTTTGTCGGGTCGGAATGAATAGCCGTACAGTATTTTCTGTCATAAGTGTATGGGTTCAAATAGAGTCTGCTATCCGAATTGTCATCTTAAAATAATATGCCCAATGGGAACGATTCCTAAAGCGAATACATTCGAATCTCATGAAGTTCACTTCTTTACTGAGTCTCTTTCGCATTTCTGGTCGATGTACACTGCTCCCTGACCCTCTAACACACTGTGCCACCAAGGATTTCACAGCGAGGACTGGTACCAGCTGAACACCGCTCTTTCATTTTCTATCGGCTAGGGAGTTCTCAAACTTTACTCGGTGCAGTATCAGCTCAGCTAACTTTGAGAGAATGGAATCCAGCTAGAGAAATTCGTAAAGTTCAGTAAACCTCCGTCGTGCCCCAGGTCTATCACCTTGGTGCATGCCTACGCACCACCTCAGTGTTCTTCTAGTCTGTTAGTTTGTTCATACATCTTTTCCGCATAGCTGCTATGGTACCGAACCGTAGATGAGGCCAGATTGCACACAAGCGCCGCACTTTCTTCTTTGATTGACAACCTGACGTCGTTTCAACGCCCTGATAGTTGGAAAAAACGGAAGTGTCTCAAACATGAAGCGGCATTGCTCAGTTTCTAGTCTACCATTCTAGGCATGAAAACACTAGAACACATCATAGCTCAGTTACCTAAAACAACAGTCTTGTTCTATTAGAATTACAGAAAGCAGAGTGGTTGCTTTCATGCCCTTTTGGGGCACATAGTAGTGGCTGATGCTCCTTATTAACACGGCTTCATTAACAGACCGTATTTTTTGCTCGTAGGAAATGCCTGACTATAGCAACTGGTTCTCGTGTAGTACCAGGAGATCTCGACTTTGTGTGACTGTGTTACTGCTTTCATGACATATCATATTCAGCCATACGTTTTGATGGACGTCGACACGTTCTGCCTAGGTAGGTGTTCGTAAGAGCATTGATAAACTGAATGAGCGGTAGAGGATTCGGACTTACTACACTTGCGCAATTACAGAACGAACCCCTTCAGCAGTCAGAATCAAAACGATTTCAGGTGAACTGTGGCTTCTCTCATTTCGAAACGTACTGCTGAAAAACTTAAAGCAAGCGATGTCCTTCACCCTTAACCTGTTCCTCGTTTGTTTCGTCATCTTCGTTCCTTTTAGTAAACCTTATTTTCGTTTTTATTTCTGTTACCAGAGGATCGTGTTCAAGAAGCCCCAGTTGAAGTGTGAGTTTAATCTCTGAGTTTTTTATGAATGAATGGCTTGTGGGTCCTTTGTCACTCGACATGGCTTTTGACCCATAGTTGTAACGACTAAGCCTAGTTGTACCAAGCGTTTCACCCACCTCAGACCTGTGTCATAATAACAGACCCGATGAGCCCTCGTTAGTTTTCGGTGTACGTTGCAAATATAGTATTGACAGTTTATCTTACTATGGTAATGCACAATATACAAAGCACATCTGAAAGGTCATCACATTAGACAAAGAAGGTGCTACCTATAAAAAACTGAGGCCGATTTGATGAACAGAGTGGGTCTCCATTACTGCATACCAAACCAAAAACCAGTACCAGGTGCACATGTCCCGGGGGAGTTTCTGGATGCAGTAAGCCTTTTACAGGTAGCTACTGGGCACTTATGATTCCATACCACGTCGTGCATTGTCTGCAGAGCAGCGCATATGATACACAAAGTCCTGAATAAATTGCTAGTGTGCAAGGCCGCATATGCCCTCGACTTAGTAAACAACACAGCCATTGTTGACCAGAGACTGGTGTGACCTGCAGTCAACCGGTAGTCGAACACACGTAAAGTGCCGCATTGAAACCTGTCATTTAAAGCGTTTGCAAAACCAAGTGTCAGGATTTAAATCGGTTAGAGCAAATGCCTTGAGAGTGGCTCCGTCAAACAGTTAATCCTCGTGTCTACTACGCACAACAACTAAAGATAATGTTTTTTGTTCGTTGACCAGACGGCTGTTACTTTGTTCGCCGGGCTTAGCAATCGACTTACTAACATTTCTTCACCATACGAGGCAACATCATCAGGGCGTAGTGGGGCGGATACTTCCTCTTTGCTTGAGTGTGTTCACATAGCATCTGAAGACTCTCTGTTATCTTCTGACGTAACTGGTTAGTTGGGAGACAGCGTTCTTCGTGAAATTTTGGTCCGTTTGTGATATGTAATGCGGTGTGGTCTGAGTTACTTTGGGTTGATTGAACATCTCATTGTCTTCTACTTTCAGTAGTTTCTTCCCTGATTTTGACTGGCACTCTACTCGATTTTCATTGCCGTGTGGTCTGATCATCTGGAGATTGATTGGTTGGCTGCACTGCTCCATTTTCTCCATTGTGACGGCTAAGGTCCCTGTGTCCGCCGGTTAATTAGACATTTTGGTTTATTGACTAGATGCCTCCTCTAATCAAACTGATGTATCCATCTGAATCGAGCTTTCCTGTTTCGCTCATGAGTTCCTCTCTGGTTGCTTTTGAAGCTCAGAGCTCTGGGGTTCTGGCGTCCTCTTGATCTTAGTGGCTGATAAGTGGGGTCAATTTTGATATGCTTGTTGATAGTTTCTTCAGTGGAGTACCACACCCCCATAAAATCACGTTCTTTCTTCGTACTTGCTTGAGCCACTATGCGAACGCCGCTCTGGTCGAACTTGCGTCTTTTCTGATCTTTATACACGTAGATGATGGAAAATCGATCGCAACTTTTGGCAGCGAGTTTGTGTTCATGTATTCTGGTGGAGATCTTTCTTTCCGTTAGTCCTGTATATCGTTTATCGCAGTCCGTGCATTTGGATCTTGTGTATGAAATTGTTCTTCATCGTTAGATCTAAATTTCCTCTTGCTTTCGCTAGTGTCTTCCGTAAAGTGTGCGTAGCCTTGTAGGCGACCGTCATCTTGTGCTGTCGTAGTAGCCTTGCCGTCATTTTTCAGCAATATTCTTGAGGTATGGGGGTGTGACCCATTTTCTTCCATTTTGTGCTGTTGCCTTGGTCATATTTAGCTTCTTGGGTGGTCTGTAGATGCAATTCCGTGGGTATCCGTTTTTCTGGAATAATGTCTGCCTTTCGAGGTCTACCACACGTAAAGAGCTCTGTTTCTGATTCAAATTGTTTACCATTTCAATATCAGCACTACTAAGCCTTTTGTTTCCTCACAAGCATATCTGTAAACGGATTTGCACCGCGTTTCCATGGACCTACTCCCGTAAATCCATCAACTTATTCGAGCATGTGTAGGTGACAACTCAAGTTTCAATAAGTAATGATAACGTCTAACAACGCAGCGGTTTTATAGCTCACGAAACGGGATTGTTCTTAAGTAATCTCGCCTTTGTTACTGCGGAGGAATTGTCAAACAAGATCAGTTGGTTCACCTCTTCCCGCAAACCAGAGGCCACGTCGTCTGTGCTACAAACCCCAGTCTCCTAAACTTGGACCCCACAAAGGTCAAGGTTTCCCACTATTCTGTCTCGTGTCATACCAGAGCCGATAAGCTTTTGTCATCATTATCCTGTTCTTCCCATCCCTAACGCACTGTTTTTCCTACCTTTTCAGTGTGCAGGAAGAAGTAAGCGACAAACTTCGTAATAGTAATTGAGTTATTTTGCTCAACGCATTTCCCTCTGTAGATACCTCGCGTAGCTGCAACCAGTTGGGTTAGAGATGATTCATTTTTTTCCACATGTGGGTGCGATTTTCCTCTCATCATCATCATCATCATCATCATCATCATCATCATCATCATCGACAGAATGACATCAGTGTTCAACATCGATGCTTCGCTGCCGTACAACCATGTTTTATTTGAGAGCCTTATTGTAGAGAAAAGAGTAAAGGTGGACGGGGAAGGGACTTAGTGCTAGCTTACCACAATCATTCCCAGGTGCCTACACCTCCAGAAATTCACTCAGGCGATCTGGATAGAAACTGACAACAAGAACGCCACTGACATCGGTTGGCAGCCATATCTTGTAGTGTCCACAACCAGGCATATCATAGTTTGAAACAGTGAACTCAAAAGATATCAACCCCATCGATATGCTCTATCTTCTTCTAGCGTCAGTTAAAAATAGCCTTCACTTCAGCTCTGTCATTTACCTTGATTTCCAGCTTCGTCACATGAACCACTATTTCTAGGCGCTATGGACTGCGCACGTCTGCCTTTTGTTATGACTGTGTGATAGGATAGAAACAATCATTTAAATGTCCGGGCCTAGTCAACAGCCAAACTGGCCAGTTGTATAGATCTACCAACTCAAACAACTTAAGCAGTGAAAGACAGTGCGTGAAGGACGAAGTGAAAAGTTGTGTAGCCCTCCCTTAGCCTTATTTTGGACATTCTTGTGTATCTACGCATGAAAAGCAAATGAGAATTGCTGACAGGTTGCCCTGTAGGCTTGGATCTGTGCAGGACCAGAGATGAGCACCGAACAAATTGGCGTGAGCCGGACATAACTTGTGTATGGTCAATGAAGTGTGTCATGAACGCTGTGAAATGAGTTGCCTTTAGCTAACGTCACACACAGGGTATCCCCAGCCTGTTCATTTGATTGCAAGATATCAGCCTCTTGAAGAAACTGCTAATAAGTCAGTCACGTCACACCGTTACCTCCATGTGTCTCCACTCACTTGCAAAAATCGATAGTACCAGTATAAAGTAAAATTGCGTTCGTACCGATCAAACACGAAAATGACATGCGTTTATCTGAACTGGTTCGCGGGTCATGCAACTTGTTTCTAAGTGTCTATCACCAGCTGAAATGTGCATTGTTTTTGTAGTCAAGGCCTTATGAAGCATGAGTGCGCAAAGTTGTCATCTGCTTGCGAGGTACGCTCACTTAATTTCCCATATTCTTCTCTTGCTTTTCAGAAACCGGAGCAAGGTGAGTCAGTACATGAGATCCTATTCACCATACGTGGAAACATCTGTTCGTTTGGCATTGAACTTCAGACCACATATACAGCGCCACTGTGACAGACCTGGTTTGATAATTATTTCGAATGCGCTTAACCGGTCCCAGTTGGCAGAATCATAATCGGAAACCAAATGGTTTCACGAATTTTTCAGCATCAAATATTCTTCTGAAAGGTCTACAAAGTATAAGTAGGTACTTTGGAGCACAAATTGTCGTGCGAACACACCTCCAGGTGATGCTTGAATTTGATTGGTCGATATGTTGACCGAAGCTCGGATGCTGCGGCCAAGTGACAGACCACACCACCGATTGCTGTTACTCTTGTGAAGTGACAAACAAATATACCACAAACTGGTCCACCTCAAAACGCATTTCGACACCAGACGAACCTTCTTCCCACTTTGTGATTTACCCGTTATATTCAATATATTGATCAACAGTTACATGTGCTGATGTAACGTTCAACCACTGATGGACTAAATTTATCAAACTAGACTACTGTAAATCTTCCTTGAACCAGAGTATAATCCGGTGCCTCATTTTTGCCGACTTCACTAGGCCTGCGTTCAGTCCCTGAAGGTGATTTTAGAATTTTTTTTAAATCTGGGCTGATGATAAGGACTTTCGAATCTAGATGATTCACATGCGTGATGGACCGGTTCAAATCAGAATGACCGTAAAAATGTGCTGGAGTTGGAAACATTTGATTTCCCATCGCGTGTTTCTCTTTCTTGATACGTGTTTAACTCTACAAACCCTTTTCTGTTGACTTTCACCATACATCTCAATCGGTTACCTTCCATATGTTTTATGCTACGCTTGCCGCTTACGAATCTGAACGCAGCAGAAACAGCTCACCTGGTACACTCCACCAGTCACGTTGATTGCACTAGCTAGGAATGGTGAAAAAGCCTCATGGTTTTTCGTAAACACTCGATGCACACAAGCCTCTTCCAATGACCTCAACTTTCAACCTAGGACGTGATTGATGTAAACTTGTGTTGTCTTCAATTGAATCTCGGTTAATGTACGGGAAATAATCTCAGCTAAATTATTTTATTTGAAAAAAAACATTTTCTGTGATGGTCGCATTTACTGCCAACGACTTCCTGGTGGCACGGTTTGGGCCTTTGATTTCCGAACTACTAGCATGCAATAGATTTCGTGTTTCCGATCTATTTTCGGTTCTTCTGTGGCTTTTTCCTCGTATCCCTTTGTTACAAAGTTTGGGTATCGGAAAATTCATTTCCTGAAATGAAATCACTACTTTGAAAATTCACAACATTCCTCGCACTATTTATCCCCTCGTGTAGTTGCACTCCCGGTGGAAATCGTCAAAAATTTGGTAGATCAGCAGTTTTCTGGTTTGCCCCAAGCGATTCGGTTTGAGCTAACTTTGTCAGTCGAAGTAGAGGCTCTGGTTTGGTTGAAAGACGGATGTGAAGTTCCAGTGGCCGACAAACGCTTCAGACTGACGCACGTCGGCCCAACCTATCAACTGATTATTGAACGTCCCACTGAAGATGACATGGGGCGCTACGAGGTGATCTACGACGTCCCTCGCGACCGGAGAACCTCTGCTTCCCTGACACTTGAACGTGAGTTTTTCACAACCATCGAACTGAGGTAGTATGAGGGGAACTCACTGACGAATTATCAGCTGGCTTCTGCAGGATATCAGGCATACCTGGGATAAGGAGAATTTGCTTGTTTAGCTTTCGGTGACCGGTTAAGGGGATAGGATACTTGCATTTGGGTTTTGATATAAGTGCTGCTTTGTGTTCATCAACATTAGAATGTTTGCGTCAAATGATTCCGTAAAATTCAACCAGCTGGTTAGTTTTGTACCATTTAATGATCGTAGATCTAGTCCACGGGTGTTGATCCGTATTTCGCTTGAAACAACACGTATTTTGGAATGATGGAAGGTGTGTACGGACACTTGTGATGACTACTCAACCCACAGTGCGCCTTTGACTTTCACACATTGTTAACATATGTGAAGCTTTGTATCACAATACTGTTTTAGAGAACAGGCCGTTCACCAGGAAAGTCCACAACAAGCATTCCTCGCCCGATTTTCACAGGATTTCTCTTCTCCCAGGGGCTCATCCCCCTTTGGAATCCACACTTTTATTTTTCAACGAAGGAATACATCCTTTAGAGGAAGGATAACTCCAAGAAGCGTCTTTGGTTAACCATATGACGGACTCGAATGACATGAGTTTTGGAAGCAAGCTGACGAGCCGATGGCTTCTAAACTGCCTAAATTTTGACCTAACTAGCTGGAACAACTTGATCAAGAATAAAGTCGTCACTGACCGAAATGTTTTGCAGTTCCCGCGTCCTGTTGCGAACCCTTTGCCTCCTTGATTCAGGTAACGCTAATCACGCTACGGTTGCTTATCACGAACTAGTTATGTACTACTCACTGGTTTTCTTTCGAGACGAAAACATAAAGCAACGTTATAGCGAATGTGAATCGCTTCTCCATAAAGCTGAATGTGACTTGTGATGAAGGTGCAGTGACTACTTGTGATTAGTGATCGGATGGAGAAATGCTTGCTTTGGACTATCCTGGAAAGTGGTTTCACTTTAGGAGGTCTCTTTTGTATGGTTTATTAAAACTCATTTTCATCTGTCTACTGATGCAAAAAGACCAGCGGTGCTCAGTAACTCCAATATTCCTTCTCATATCGCACGATGTGCCTGTTAGCTTGACTTGTTCTGTTGGCGTGCAATTCATGTCGAATGGTCCTCTGTTTAGTTTCCTTGTTGATTTGGAATGACACTGTTCTTGAATGATTCGGAGAAATTTGCTCTCACATGTTTTCACATAAGTTACTCGGATGGGTCTTGTATGTGCGGTACATTATGGTCACTATATGTGATCGAACTCGACGTTGTGCGATTGGCAGGTAGTGTCAAGTCCGAGTTAGTTGTGTTTGATGCATGCGCACATTTTCTGTTGGCATAGACGACCCTAACCCTGATTTGACAAAAAAGCTTTCATATTTCGTGCCTTTCATGGTAGAGGAGAATGACGCATATTATTATCAGTGCATAAGGTGTGTGGCGATGAAGTAGCACTGAAGCATCTGAGGTTCTGTCATACGCCTCTGTTGTTCAGGTCCCCCTGGGAGTCCAGAAGACGTGGAAGCTTCTTTCACAATTCCAACTAGCCCAACCGCCGGCCGACCACAAGATGTTTGCATCACGTGGAAGCCACCGGCAGAACAGGTTGTGGACAATTATATTGTCGAAATGAAGCCCCAGGAAGGGCGATCCTGGTACCCAATTCCTGTGGAGGGTCCGATTCACGACCTCAAAGTTATCGTGCCTACCAAGGATATGAAGGATGATGTACCATATGAATTTAGAGTAACCGCAGAGAATAAACATGGCAAGAGCCAACCGTCCAAAGCATCTGTGCCTGTTACGATTGGTGAGTTCGTTTCATGGTTATATCTTACCTCGGAGTTCATGAGGCCCATCCTCCATGGTTGTGTCAAGTGTATCAGTTCACATTCGTCACACGACATACCGAGGAAATTCCCGTATCGTCCGCTTGTTCCATACCTGTTGTAAGTGCAGAAAATATAGCTCAACTGCTACGACAGGCAGGTGCAGCGTGATTACACACACATCAAACAAGCACTGTCACCAGGTGCACACTAGTTACTTTGTGGAAACTGGTTTTCTTAATGAATATCGGTCATTGGTTTACTTATCCTCTCCGAGGACGCGAAGTTACTGTTTTTTAAACGCAAAAATAAGACTGTAGTGTTATTTTGTTAATCATATCTGGTCTATTAGATAGGGTTCGCTCGAACGGCAATTTATGTATTTGAAAGCAATAAACTTCATGCATAACAAGGCAAAGTAGACTTCGGTTACCTGAAAGATCTCTTTTCAGTATAATTTTGGTTTTAATGAGTCCATTATTTCTACTGGTTACTTCCAGCAAATCCCATCGACTTCATCAAACCTTTACAAGACGTGGTCGTGACTGATGTCAATCAGACACCGTTAGCCGTACTGGAATGCGAGTTGACCAGAGCCCCGAGAACTCCAGTGGCTTGGACAAAGGATACGAAACCACTGGTGTTGCGAGGTCCGGATACGGAGCGTGTACTGATGGAGGAACTGGACGATGGACGAACACAACGGCTAGTCTTCAAAGATGTGATTGAAAGTGATCTAGGACGATACGCCATCCAGGCCGAGTCCATCTCTTGTAGTGCCAGCCTTGAAATGAAAGGTATGAGCCCCTTTTCGATCCACTCAGCTTCAAAAAATCTACCAAGTCCTCACATAGTCTGCGGTCTTGTTAAAGTTGCTTTGATGTGACTCTGAAGTTGGGACGAGATGGCTCAAGTGGTTAGAGCGCGAATTTACCGACCGTAAGGTCCGTGGTTCGAACCCGACCTCTGCCTCTCGACTTTCCCTGTCTAGGCTTGGGCAACCTGGCAGTATCCCAGCCCTCGTGCTTCCTTCGGGTGGCATGGCAAATAGGCACCGGAAGGGTGTTACAGCTAAACAGTTGTTATTGTTGTTGTTGACTCTGAAGCTTTCGTCATCTGGTGGATATCATAAACGTAAGACTATTTGTTTGACCAAGTCGGTGATACTGTCTATGGTCTAAATAATTGCGTAGGGAAGTCTGTACCCACCAACAAGAAAGTCACGATGAATACGGTGTTCTTGATATTTCTGTATCACTGACTTTCAAAGTACATGTCCGATATTTGCATGAGCACTTATCGCATGAATCAACCTTTTGAAATGCAGTGACATCTGATTGGTGTGTCTATGCGAGTGAGGTTGTGAAAAAGGTATGATGCAGAAGATGGCCGACACAGAATAAAGCAATATGTGACCACATCGAAATCTTTCTGTATCCCACCAACAGCGAAAGCATAAATAACGGCAGATGGATTTTACCATGTAGGACCGAGCAACAGTGTCTCAGTAGTTCACTACAGTGCTGGCCGAGCCAAATGGAATTTCTATTCCATGGACGCTGCATTGATATGAATCATTGTAGTGAACAGACGTTTTTACCAAGTCTATGTCAACAAACTACCTCGGTTTTGTCCTAATTCTTCTCCTATTACAGTGCAGCCGACACTACGCCTCAGCCAAGACTTTAGTTCCAAACTGCTCATGAAGGCCGGAACATCCAACATTATTGAAGTACCGTTCGCAGCCAGTCCAAAACCTAAAGTTACATGGACATACGGTGCTGTCGGAGACCTAGTTCCGTCGGAAAGACCAAGATTCAAAACCGACACTGTGTCCGGCCTAACCTCGATAGCCTTGGCCAAAGTCAAACCGGAAGATGAAGGTCTCTATCAGGTGACGATAACAAATGAACTGGGAGAAACCACTTGCACTGTGGAACTGATCGTTCTGGACAAGCCGTCTGTGCCCAGGAATCCAAAAATCAGTGACAACACCGGTGAAAGTGTGCTATTCAGCTGGGAAGAGCCACAGTACCCCGGTCACGGAGAAAAGCCGATCGAATATGTAGTCGAAATGCGTGAGCTCCCGAAGCAGTCCCAAACTCCTGTCCTCAACACGACCGAGCTACAAACGCCGATTGATAATTTGTTGACGGATAAGAGTTATGTATTTTCCGTAGCTGCTCGAAACGAAATGGGACAGTCAGATTTCGTGCACACACAACCAATTACCACAAAACTGCAATATGGTAAGTTCAGACATGATGGTTATGTTGGTGTTGTATGTTTCGCCTATTCGGTAGTGTAAATTTGCCGCCATTAAACAACTAGTTACTTCGAATCCCGTAACGCAGTTTAACTCTGTAAACGTCAATCACTCGAAGGTACCCAGACAGACGAACCTGTTAAACACTATTTAGTGGATTCATTTCCCGTCCGGCGGGTGGTGTATTTCCGTCCATATTTTGCGAGCGTGGACAGTGTTGCAAGCTTGGTAATGGTCTATAATATAGTATGGTTAAACTCTTCGGCCATCCTCGCTTTTGTCTCAGACTAGATGGTCCGTTACAAATTATGCCCATATCAGTCGTTATGAGATTCACATTTTAGACAGGACATTACCAGAGATAGTCTTTAAACCCGAGTAACAGAGTGATTTGTGAGGGTGGAGCGAAACCAGCTGATGCGCATGGAATGCATGTGTGTTGGTCCCTACATGCTCGTAGCATAATACAGCGAAGTCAGAATACTGGAAAAAGCTCACAATGTATGGGTGGTCGCTCTGTCCCCGTCTATTAACGAATTGTCAAAGGACTCAATTGGTTTAGCCTGCAGAGTAATCGAGAAGTGGGTCCTTAAGCAGTGCGAACAAAGCCGCTTCTCTCCCGGCTCGGGTTTGATTCCGATCGCTTGGTATTACTCATGATGCTTGATTAGTGTGATAACCTAGTTACCCTTGAGACTAAAGAAAAGTCTAAACATGCGTGAATCACTTTATTTCTTTGGTGGATGAAGAATCCTATGCTACAAGGAGTAGATTATGACACCCAACCCTATAGGTCAAAGCTACAGCTAACCCAGAAAAATCTCGCATCATATAGCAACGTACCACTCCCATCTGTATCTATTTGAGCGTTACTCAGCAACATGAGAAACAACAGTAATCACAGGTTTTGCAGCCTTAAGTTTTGCTAGAATAAGGTACCTTTGCTATGTCTTGAAAAGATGGTGCAGCCTGCCGAGGTACCCCCAAACACTAACTAGAATCTCTTTCGTTTATGTACCACACACAGGACCACCACCAAGTCCGGTTAACGTAAAGGCTACAGTCAACCCAGAAAAAGCTCCCGCCGATCAGCAAACTATTGAGCTCACGTGGGAACAGCCGACTGACCAAGCGACCAGTGCGGACCTGTGACCCAACTACTACCTCGAAATGAAGCCGACGGATGCAACACGATGGCAAGATGTGTCCGCTGATTTCACCATCACCGAGACGCATTGTACGTTACCGTCAAAGGGTCTGAAAGAATTCACGAGCTATGAGTTTCGCGTGACAGCTGAGAATAAGGCTGGCAAGAGCAAACCATCGGGACCGTCTAATCCAGTGGAATTGGGTAAGCCGGCAATCCTCATCTTCTGTGGCTTTCTTGGCCCTTGCGCTAGAGGGTGACTTGCTTTCTAATACTCTTAAGATTTCACTCGGTATTCACTCGGTATCAATAGTCTCCACGGCCACGATTCAACTGACAATTATATGCCCAACCTTCCCTCTCACCTTTCCCTTTTCTAGGTATCCCGCTAGAGTTCATTCGCCCACTAACTGATGTCGCTCTGACTGAAGCAACAGAACAACCAGTTGTAGTTGAATGCGAGCTGTCACGTACTCCACAAGGGAAAGTTCAATGGCTGAAGGACGGAAAGCCACTGAGCCGTCTTCCAGACCGCGTCCGAATTGAGGAAGACTCAAATGGTACTGTGCACCGACTAGTATTCCACCCATTAACCGAAGAAGATTTGGGTGTCTACACAATAAAAGCGGACAAAATAAGTAGTGAGGCACGAGTGGATATGAAAAGTGAGTCCGATGGTCGTTAGTTGTCTTTGAAATCTAAGTGTGCACTTCTCTCAACCGCACTACACAACAGAATAACCTGTGCTTGTCGCCTCATTGTGCTACATTCGGTATCAAGCAAAACATATTCCTCTTATGATGTGCTCACGAAATTACTGTTTGCCAACTTTCCAGGATATCAGACGAAACTTGGCAAAATATGCGAATTTATTTCATGCCACCATTGTCTGAAGAATCCTCATATCCTAGAGGAGAATGGGATTTCAAAAAGTTGGGAAGAGTGAGAGGATAGTCCTCTGTATACGTGAGTATTGTTCAAATAAGAGTGACGAGAAATGGCACTTACCGAAATATCGAAACCAGAAAGCCACAGAGCGTTGTTTATTTGTTTATTCCAGTTCTACATGCAGCTTTTAGAACGGTTGAAATGTCAATGGCATCAGGCGACCTGATTGTGAGCCAATCAAATGAAACGCTGGCAAAGAACTTTTTCAGTCCTGATCACTAACAACAACGTTGAATAAATGAAAACCTGTAGGAAACTCTAAGGTAAAATAACTTCCTTAATTCTGCCATAGACAAAGGCTCAGAATGATACGGCTGACCCTTTGCTGTAAACTCTCAGCACGTTCTTCGATCTGGAGCAGTATATAAGGTATTTCACACAGCTAATTTTTGCGGCTACTCTATCTTAAGCGGAGTTTGACGTGACTGGACTGAGCGTCGAGTGGTTGCAGATCCGCATCTCTAACGACGCATTTCATGCAGCCCCGGAAAACCCGAGCAACTGGCCCACTTTTCCAATCAGCCAATTGCCACGACGTGCGTCGCACTCCACTCTGCTTCGCACCGTCGTGTGGGTTGGGTTGACATCACACTCCCCTCGGTGTGCGTTATAGCACCCCTGCTTCACCTGGTGCGTGTTCATGGTGTCAGCCAACCAGGTTTGAGTGGGCGAAATTTCCTCTCTAATCCGGTAGTCCATTTCGGTTGTCTTGGCTGTCGCGAATGTCTTAGCGGGTTCAACGTCAGCAGGCGAGATCAGGACACACCTTCACTGACATACGAAGTCCGGATGATGTGGTATTTTGGCTTCAGGGAATGGGTTATTGTGGGCAAAGGTGTACAGCTTACTGGGAGCAGTTAACCGTATGTCTGCGTTATAAACTTTAAGAACGGGAGATTTTGACTGCTGTTGAGCAAAGTTGGCATTCTCGTGAATCTTCACTTAGATTCCTAATCCTTCCGTAAAATTGCACACCAAGAGTCAAAATGCTGTATGGAGATATTGAACGACGTCTTGTTATATAATTTTGAACTTCTCGGATATTACTAAATATCCAGGTCAAAGTATTGTCGAAGTATTGGGAAGTTGGGTAAGTTTGCTGTTTGATAATCAGGTGGCTGTTGATTTTTTCGGTAAGCATTTTAATCGGGTTGCAAACGTTTCGTCACCAATCTAAGGGGCCCCATCACTGTGCAGTTGGATAGGTTACAAGCTAATTTCTGTTATGGCTTCACAACAGTACAAATAAATCTGGAGAATACGCATAGTTATTCAATTCTGGTAGACCTCGAGGGCAATCGCCTCAGTCGCAAGTTCAAAGAGGTTATGTCCACCTCTAAGAAGCCCTTTTATGTCCCCTATACTCACTTCCAGGGGAACGCTATGTAGGTGGAATAGTGGTGGTGTTGGAGGATAGGCGCCCACCGTACATCGTTGAGGTACACTAGAAAAGGCTGGGTCACCTTGAACAACGTGCATACCGTTTTGGATGTCAAAGCAGATAAGTTGGCTCCTGGATTTCAATCTGGTCGATAACAATGCCCTCATTTCCTGTTCACTAGGCTTTCGGCTGATCCATAGCTCTATTGGATCGTCGTACACTTGAGTTCCGGCCTGCCGTTTGAATGTTGTTATTCTTAATGTTTGCTCCATGTGGCGAGCATCTACCCAAAGGATTCCAGTATGTATTTTTGGGCAGCAACACATAGTCGTATCAGTTCACGGTTAGAAGCATATTATACCATGTTCACGTAATAAGAGTCGCTTGTGTTTTTCAAGCCGTACTCAAACTGACCGAAAGTGGTTAAGTTTTTTTGCTGTTGATGAGAATGTTGGCGAGTCATAGATGGTCGCTTGTTCATTCGCTTAGCTAAACAGTCTGGTTGCATACATTTCACCAACTGAGGTGACAAAATCAATGCGTTTTTGTGGGGCGATGAATCATCCGTAGTGCATAACCACTGAAACGTATCTGCTGTTCCTCGAATTTGGGTCGGAAGACTTTAGTCATTATTATTTTTAACGATGAGGACTAAATGGTGTTCGAATCTGGCAAATCACATTCGTGGCATTCTGGAGTAACCTAAAACCGTTCCATTGAAAAACTTAGGTACTCGTTATTATTTTCATTAAACATGCACATTGTGTGTCGTAGTCTACCCTGAAACTTCAATCGACGAGTCCACTTAACTCATGCTAACCCCGGAATGTTTGCGGTCTGATCGGTAGGCTTTTCTCCCAGCAATGCCACCGGGACAGCCGACTATCGGCCGTCATGTTCCGGCTCTGCACGCAGCTCATCGTAATCTGTCGATCGTCCGGTCGGCAGACTTGGGTAGGCGTCGTCAATTCTGTCTGTCCGCTTGCACTTGTCACCGTGGCAACACTCCAAGTTTACGGGGCCTGTCTGTGTCATAGCCGTGAGATGAGCCGACGGTGCACTTTGAATCGTCCGAGCCCGGCGAACTGTTGTGTGGGGCCTACAGAAGTTCTGAGCCCCCATCCGTGTCATCCATGCACTCGATGGGGAATGCGACGGTTTGTGCCGGTCGCTGGTGTACGGTTCACATCTGTAAACATGTTCAATACACCGACTGGGCGATCGGAAACCTAAGCGAGCTGCTGGGCTTTGAAGAGTTGCGTGAAGTGTGGAGCTGATTCCGCACTCGGACCGTAAGCCCATGTTGAAGCGGAATTACCGCGGAGATTCGTACTTTGGACATCGGGTAGATGTACACAAGTGTTAACATGGGCTGTAACACTGCGGGGACGGTGGACGGTGAACTAAGAACTACAAGTCTGGTTTCAAAGCAGATCCTGGATTGATATCAGAAAACTGAATCGATCCAGATGGCTGTGAAAGAATATACGAACACCCAGTGTGATGGCCACCTCATGGAAAACAAGGCAATATGCCGTAACATTCAGTCTAGACCATTTGACAAGTGAAGCAGTGTACGGACGGCGTTTGCGATAGCCCCTAGACTAAAAGAGGAGATCAATTAAGCTGTTATTAATGAAAGTAGATATACCTAACAGACAAGAAGGACAAAAAGTGAAAAACGGTCAGCAAGCACACAACTCGTCGCGTAACGTGACGGTTCAAACTGGTCAACAAAAGCATGAATCGACAAAGACTTATGAGCTGTAGCCCGTAGTTGAGTAAGTAGTGTGCCCTAACTCTCCAACTTCTATTGCAGGTCAAACTAAACCCTTCCTTCACTCAGTTAAAAAAGAAACAGTTCTGAAAGGGGTGAACAGGCATACGCTGATCCGGTACTAGTGACTGTGGTATCCGCCGTATAAAGTACTAATAAAATTACTTACCATATAGAAATAAAAAGTGAACTACGGTACACAGAAAGATGTGGATGGAACACTGACTTGTAGATAAACTTGAGATTTGACTCCGAGGGGTTAGATAGCCTCGATGACAACAGCCTCAGTTTGCCAACCGATTTCTATGCGCCCAATTGATGAGTCGCAATCAGAACAAAAATGCTCGACTGGCTGAGTTTCTTTAAAGGGTATTACAGCTTTGTGAAGCAAATAACGATACATATGTTAGAGACTAGCTAAGGCGCTTACAATTCAGCCGTTTCAATTATTGTAGAGCAGAGAAAATAGAGCTTTTGCACATGCGGGATGTGTTCACTACATGGTCCTCAAATGTGCTATTTTAATTGCACTACGTGTGTTTGAGATCTAATACAGGTTAACTTGTGTGCAAAGGGTGTTCCTTGCATTTCTCAAAACGTTTTGTGGTGTTACTGCAAAAAATATGGCTCATAGGGAACTATTTACTATGTACCGCATTCTGAAAATTGTGGGATATGGTCCAAATTTATGTTCCTCCATTCCTCAGGAACAGAGTAGACCGCGTCGGACGCATACGAATTACATAATGGCTCAGCTGCGAAACCGTTGCGATAATTTGCCCAAGTGTACTTCCTCATCAATAAGTGTGACAAATGTAGCTAAACTATTCCCTCATTGCTATTATATTGAACTCCAGTTGCACCAGTTCTCAAACTTTCCGAGAAGTTCACCGATAAAATCATCCTCAAAGCTGGAGCATCCACCGTCATCGAGGTACCGTTCGCCGCCAGTCCAAAACCAACAGTCCAATGGACATGGAAGCCGAGACTGCGTCCTGATGCCGAACCAGGTGCACCACAAGCTCCTCGATTCAAACCAGATGTGGTCTCCGGAATGACGTCGCTACCACTGGGCAAGGTGAAACGGGAAGACGCTGGTGACTATGAGGTGGTGATAAAGAACGAGTTGGGCGAGGTGTCGGTGACGGTGCAGTTGATAGTGTTGGATAAGCCATCTGCACCACGACAACCGGACGTGAGTGAGAACACGGGAGAACGTGGAGTGTTCCATTGGATTGACCCGGAATTCCTCGGTATCAGTCCGGATGTCGCTCCAACTGAAGGTATAACCTACATTGTGGAGATGCGTGAAGCCAATCAAAGGGCAGGTAAACCGGTAACGACGACGAAGGAACTGAGTACGCCTATTGATGGGTTGCAGTTGAACAAATCGTACATTTTCAGTGTGGCCGCGAAGAACGAAGTTGGTCAATCAGACTTTGTGGATAGCAAGCCAGTGTCAACCAAGCTCGAATATGGTAAGTGAAATAATGCCATTTTCAGTACATCTGAGGTTGGATTACAGGGGAGGGTGGGTTGTTTATTCGAAAAAAAGGAATGAAAAAACAGTTGAGGACAATTCAAATATGGCGAATATCCAAAATGATAAAGTGCTTCCTGTCGGACACGACTTTGCGAAAGCCGATCGAATTCGGTCGCATCAGAGAGCTGGTTATTGCAGGGATGCTAGTGGCTAAGCATACAACTATTCTGGTGAAAGTTTCGTTGCAGAGAGGGAGTGCTGTTAGAGCACTATTTGCCAGATTCTGTCGCGTACTTCAAAACTGCTTCAGCTGTTTGTTTCGGAAGTTAGTAATCATGTAACATGCGCCAAACTGGTTTTGTTCAATCTCCGAGTTATACACACTGATCAGTCAAACCGGTGTGCAGTTCTGCATAGAATGGTGTTATATCTGACTGCTGTTTCCGCTCCAGTGTCCAGTGTCGGAAAAAGACTCACCGACAAGGAACACAAAAGCTCAATTGCGAACAAGCGAGTGCGAGTGCGTGCGTGTAAAATTACAGCGGCCTCAAGCTATTTTATTGGAGGTGCACTGTTTGACCTTGGTCCAATGCTGTTTCGCGCTGCATATTGAGGAGGCGTTTTCTGTCGGTTCAGCATCTATTGGGGTTGAGGGTCTCAGTGGATTTTGGGCATTTGGTGGTTACTTTCAGGAATCTGACCTTCCTGATAAAGGATCATATTTTATGGAAGCTTTTAGTTGATAAGTTTTAGCCAAATCCGTTCGTTTCAACCGGCTGCACTGCGTAGCTAAAAGCATGTATACGCTATATTCGAATCAACAAACATCAACAGGTCTGGCATGGATTATGGAAGGAAACGCATGTGAGGACGTTTCTCCACGTGGACAGTAATTCGATGGCTAGGTAAACCATAAATCATTAAAGCAAGTCTGGGATCAGGGGAGAGAAAGTAACCTTCGGA
Organism: Opisthorchis viverrini; assembly: GCF_000715545.1. Classification (NCBI taxonomy): domain Eukaryota; kingdom Metazoa; phylum Platyhelminthes; class Trematoda; order Opisthorchiida; family Opisthorchiidae; genus Opisthorchis; species Opisthorchis viverrini. The sequence continues at coordinate 1,443,478 of NW_008751698.1, read as the reverse complement.
GTCAGAGAATTCCAGGTGCATTAGCTCAGTACGCCGTCAGGGCTGGCCAGAATTTCTAACATCCAAGTTCGGCTACTGCCTTTGACCAGCGAATTTTTTCATATTGCTCTTGTGTTTGACAGTTAAGCGGGAAGTGATGATATGCTCCGCATCACAGAGTCCACTTCTCACCTAAGATAGCTGCGGCACCGTCCGTGAGGTTATGCTTTGAATGGCTACTTCTTGCAACAACACCCTCAGCCTCTGGCAAAGAGCATGGTGTGAAACTCATGTACTGGATACTCTTGTATTCCTGGATCCACTACCCATCTGGCTAACAGCCAGATTTGTTCCTGAGATAGATCCCGTTTGCACAGCGTTATTTTCGTTGTCTCTCGAGAGAAAGGTCACATGCAAGGACCGAGCAGGATGGTCCCTTACCTTATCAAGGATTTTTGGGACCAACTAGACCTGAGCACTGTTGAGTTGCGATTTCTCAAATGATTCTTGAAAGACGTTGACAAAGCACTAAAATTGAGGTAATTATATGTAGTAACTATATGGAGAGTACACAGCAGCACGTTCCATCGTCCACCACCACTTTGATCTTCATATGTGGAAGTATTGCTAACTTCTAGGAATTAAAAAAATCAATACTGGACTTCCCTTGAACCACGGCTTAATAAACCTCTTGTCCTCCTCTAGAGAAAGTGTTCTCAAGAGAACACCTGTTCAGAAAAGATCGATTTTGATTGATCACCCAAAGCTTTGGTTGCCTCCCTATGGAGACACTAACTCGAGGAAGTGATGAAAGCAAGTATCTTCTGAAAACTGAAGTCATTCTCCTCCGTGGTGGGTTTTTCCTGAGAATGGTCTACTAAATGAGAACAGATTTTTATATAGGGAATAAATCCCTCTGAGAAGAGGATACCTCTAAGGAGAGCACATCTTAGGTCGGTCTTCGGTTGACCTTTCCAAGCAGACGAAAAATTATTTCGGGAGAGTAGGATTAGGCTGATTGGTTAACCTATCGACCAATCAGGCATCAGTGCAGTACAACATGCCGCAAAATCGAAAGATTGGTTTAATTGTGATAGGTAGACCGTTGGCCCGATAGCAGTTGCTCGCGTGCAACCAAGCTAAGAACCGCCCGACAATGCGGAATGTCGGTAGCTCGGATGGGCTTGACACCTCGGCGAAGAGACAGCAACCAAGATGAATTGCTCATTTTCCACCGTGCATCATTACTGGGATCTATAAACCCCAGGTAAAACAAAGCCGGCTGTTGGAATTTTTTAAACACGCTGAGGAAATTCAACGCTTGTTGTGCAGCAAGGCACTGGCCTGTGGAGTGCCATGTTGTTCGATTATCACTGTGACAGCCGTTCTGGGATACAACACAGTGTAACGGTCCCCGCTTTTGACCAGCCAAAAATGTCAAACAATTTTTGTAGCACCCAACGCAGACCTGATCATGCTGGCAAAGGCAAGAGATTGAGCAATGCAATGGTCCCTTAAGACAGTCCATTTGATTGCCGGAGTAAAACTGATTCACTGGTATTTGAATATCACAGAAATGCCAATAGTTGTTGATGTATCACACATAATGATGTTACTGTAAAGGTTAGAAGCAGTCAACCGACATTTGACTTGTAAATTATCGGTCTATTCTTTCGACGAGGTTTGAAGAACGCTCGAGAAAATTGGGAGGTGCACTTATGAAAGTCGAGTTCCTCAAACTTTATGCAAATGGGTCTTTCGCCTCAGCATCGGATGTTTTGTGACCGATTTGTTCTCATTTGTTGGCTCTGATTCCAAAAGCCCTCTTTCTTCAGCCGGGCCCATGTACATTTTTGCGACCTCCCCATCAGTTTTGTTCGTAACCGGTCCTCCAGTGAAAGTATCAGCAGGACTGTTGCGTATATTCAAAGGAGATTTCATGACTTTACTCCCTATCTTCCTAAGTTTCTTCGATATACTTCTGTTGCTGTTGTAAAGTCACTTGTAGTTGCTCCGCCGAAAATGCTATCGTGGGATCAGGTTGCCACCGGCTGTTGTGAACTGCAGACATTCCATGATTGCGTGTTATGCTCACTATGGTATACCAAAAGGTACGGTAGCTTGGGAAAGTCTATTATGGCATATCATATGGTTATTATAGGATCTTTCACAAGGCCATGCTGAACTCTTCGTGAGGGGGTGAGATGAGTCGGAGTATAAATGCTCGGTCCTGATAGACTGACATTTTGACTAGTCAGTGCATGTCTTCGTCCTCTGCACCGCCGGCTCGCGAAACGTCCAACCGCCATGATCGGTTGCTAAGAACGACTGGCCTCTGAACAACCTTGAACGCATATGACTGCCCGTTCGGACTTGGCAGTGGGTTCTGGAGAGATACGACCGAGTAGCATCAACTGTGAATATATATATATATATATATATATATATGAGTGGTTACATTCTGTCAAAAGTGTTTATCTTACTTGGTAAACTACGCCATACTGAAGTGTTACAGGGGATGATTCTGCTCGATTTACATACTCGCGATTCGCAGTCGATTGCGTTGTATATATATAGTTTTAGCAATTCGTGAGGGATGAAGTTAATTTCAATGTCCAAACATATACAAAATTTTCGGTCCTTGCTAGGCTTTTTTGCTACTGTCACATTTGTCAGGCATAAAAAACAGTATAGTCTGTTCTATATTTATCAAACAGGACCACCCCCAAGTCCCGTTAACTTGAAGGCTACAGTCAACCCAGAAAAAGCTCCCGCCGATCAGCAAACTATTGAGCTCACGTGGGAACAGCCGACTGACCAAGCGACCAGTGCCGGACCTGTGACCAACTACTACCTCGAAATGAAGCCGACGGATGCAACACGATGGCAAGATGTGTCCGCTGATTTCACCATCACCGAGACGCATTGTACGTTACCGTCAAAGGGTCTGAAAGAATTCACGAGCTATGAGTTTCGCGTGACGGCTGAGAATAAGGCTGGCAAGAGCAAACCATCGGAACCTTCTAATCCAGTGGAATTGGGTGAGCTATTTTATCACCGACTTCGGAAAATGTGGTTGTTTTTTTTTAAGTTTTTGCCGTTCTGCCGTGCGTTTGTACCAAACTGTCGTCACTATTGGCCTATTCTTCATTTTTCCCTAATTCCTTGAAATTTGTACTTTTACTGGTCAGGCATTCCACTGGAGTTTGTTCGTCCACTAAATGACGTTACCGTTACTGAAGTGACAGAGAAGCCGGTCGTAATAGAATGTGAGTTTTCGCGAGCCCCGCGAGAAAAAGTTCTGTGGCTGAAAGATGGGAAACCCCTTGGTCGCGCCCCTGAGCGCGTCCGTGTTGAGGAGGATGCAGACAGCACAGTGCATCGGCTGGTCTTTCAACCTTTGCAGGATGAGGATTTGGGAACCTACGCAATTAAAGTGGAGAAGCTCGTCAGTGAGGCAAACGTTGGTATGAGAGGTCAGTGTGCATTCACGATTCCTTGCAGTTTATTTGATTTTTCTTCATGGATAAGATAGATATGGGAACCTAATAAGTTACGCTAGATGAGAGCAAAAGTTTTAGGTATAGCTGAATAACAACGGTGTGGTGGCCGTTTGTGAATATGCATTACGTGATACAAAGACTTCTGCCAAGATTTCCAAAGATAATTTGGAATGCCCTTGGTACAACGGTATCAGTAGATTTCCGTTGAAAATAATTCGACAAATAGTGATGTCCACAATCTTAGAACTATTTCACCAATCCCAGTAAACTTAGCTAGATTCTAAAGCATTTAAAGTTTGAAGGTAATATCAAGCTACCTCTCGTTGGGTGAACTGAAAGAGGTTACAAATTAAAATGAGTACGGAAAATGGATTACAGCTATCGATCAAGTTCATCTGGTATTTTGTCACGATAATCTATTGCAGTTCCTTACTACAATATCATAATTTTTGTCATCCAAGCTAGAGAATTTCCAAAGCACGTGACCACCGGAGGTCTCTCTTATAAAGTGCCTTGCGCTCTGTGGGGACGAAAGCTAAACTCATGAAAAACTACCCCACAATTTCTCATCCATTATCCTTTCTGATATTAGTGGCACCAACACTGAAACTTTCCGAGAAGTTCACCGATAAAATCGTCCTCAAAGCTGGAGCATCCACCGTCATCGAGGTACCGTTCGCCGCCAGTCCAAAACCAACAGTCCAATGGACATGGAAGCCGAGAGTGCGTCCTGATGCCGAACCAGGTGCACCACAAGCTCCTCGATTCAAACCAGATGTGGTCTCCGGAATGACGTCGCTACCACTGGGCAAGGTGAAACGGGAAGACGCTGGTGACTATGAGGTGGTGATAAAGAACGAGTTGGGCGAGGTGTCGGTGACGGTGCAGTTGATAGTGTTGGATAAGCCATCTGCACCACGACAACCGGACGTGAGTGAGAACACGGGAGAACGTGTGGTGTTCCATTGGATTGAACCGGAATTCCTCGGTATCAGTCCGGATGTCGCTCCAACTGAAGGTATAACGTACGTCGTGGAGATGCGCGAGGCAACTCAACGTGTGGGCAAGCCGGTAACGACGACGAAGGAACTGAGTACACCTATTGATGGGTTGCAGTTGAACAAATCCTACATCTTCAGTGTGGCCGCGAAGAACGAAGTTGGTCAATCAGAATTTGTGGATAGCAAACCGGTGTCAACAAAACTGGATTACGGTGAGTCGCCAATCGGTCACAAATCTATCCATTAGCCCTGCTCTTCGGGTGTGGTAGCCCACAGGTTTGCATCTTCATGTGCGACAAATTACGGCCTATTGCCTGAGTACAGCCACTGCATCCAATTTTCTGATGGCAGTGGGGAAACCCACCAAATAGACCTAGCTTTTCTCTCGTATGAGGATTTCTCCTTAAAAGAAGCCTAACGCGTTTAAAGGATTTCTGTGTGGCGCGCGTTCATTCAGGTTGATATATGGGTGACCCACAATAGCTTCAAAGTTATTTTGCAGTCTACTAACCATTGATCAACGCATATTTGGATTTTAGGACCACCACCCAGCCCGATCAACGTCAGGGCTGTAGCTAGCCCAGAGAAAGCGCCTATCGATCAACAAAGTGTCGATGTGACGTGGGAACAGCCGACTGACCAAGCGACCAGTGCCGGACCTGTGACCAACTACTACCTCGAAATGAAGCCGACGGATGCAACACGATGGCAAGATGTGTCCGCTGATTTCACCATCACCGAGACGCATTGTACGTTACCGTCAAAGGGTCTGAAAGAATTCACGAGCTATGAGTTTCGCGTGACGGCTGAGAATAAGGCTGGCAAGAGCAAACCATCGGAACCGTCTAATCCAGTGGAATTGGGTGAGTAACTAATCGTTTTGAAAATGTTTCAAATATAAAATACTAGTCATCTTAGAGGTTGCCATTTTGCGTTCCATTTCGGTCTGTCTCTCACATGTATCCTCCAGATTTGCCTCCGTTGTTTGGTAAAGCTGCTTCGTTTGTTCCTTCAGGTGTTCCGCTGGAATTCGTCCGTCCACTATCAGATGTGCTTTTGACAAAGGTGTCTGATGGACCTGTGATATTGGAATGTGAGCTATCCCGCGCTCCAAGAGATAAGGTTCATTGGCTGAAGGAGGGAAAACCTCTTGGTCGCCTACCTGATCGCATCCGCGTTGAGGATGACGCCAATGGTACTATACAACGTTTGGCTTTTCAATCACTGCAAGATGACGACCTGGGCGTATATACAATCAAAGTGGAGAAGCTAAGCAGCGAGGCACGTTTGGATATGAAAGGTATGTGAAGTGTGTAAGCACAAGCTAATTCCATCACCATGTATGCTATTCTACATGGTTTCTGTACAATCTCCCTTCCTACATTCCACAACATTGCCAATCTCCCTTCCTCTTAGGTTCCATAGACGTAATTTGGCCTCTCTCGTAGTGTCCTTTCACAGACACTGGGATTATTAACTCGGTTATTGGACGCGTGCATTTGGACTGTGTAAGCATGGTACTGCTTGAATATGGAGAAGCGAGCACCACGCTCGAGGGTACTCATGTTTTCGACCGATTACGGAGACAAATTAAACCAGGCGTCTAACCGAATGTGTCCCTCAAGGAATTTCTTGTGTGGTAACGAGAAGATTACAATTAAAAGCCGAGTGCAAAATTCTCAACTCCATTAGCTCGAGGTGTCGTATGTAAATTCCTTAAACGAATACAAAGTGACATGGTGACCAGATGACGGTCTTATATACTTCGAAAGCGTACATAACGCTCTCATTTGCTTGGTCACTTTCAAGGGTAAATGCCATCATGAGTGAGCCAAATTTGGGTCTTTGGAGGTTCATTACCACTAGGGAAGACTGGGAACAAGCTTACCTCTTGATATTCTCCAGAAAATCTAATGGAACGTTGACTGTACAATTTCTGATTCTGGGAGGCGGCTGCGAATTTCTAAATGTAAATATCCCACATAAATGAAACTACTCACAGGGTTACTGAAAACTCTTCGACAGCCCACGACCGGTTTATGAAAATATACTGCGATATCTCGAATATCGTGCCAAATGAAACGTGAGGCGGCCTGTGTGCGGCACATTCAGTTGGAGAATACCATAAACGGGAGATTCAGTTGAGTCTCTCGTGAAAACCTAATTGGTTGAATAACCTCTACTTGCAGAGATCTCCATATCCTGGTTATGGTTAACGACACTTGAGTTTGCGTGTACTTTCCTGCCGGTTATCACACCGGATTTGGAATTCTACCAGCGTTTGCGCGTGCTTGTGCACCACTGAAGAGAGAGATGCCTAATCTCCTCCATTCTTGATTGAACTGCAACGTCTGTATAGGGCGCTATCGTTCTTGTAATGACCAACTTGGTTACTAACTTCTAGCACCGATAAGCAATGGGAGGGATGTGAACGAAACAACAAGCTGAGTTTAGACGTAATACACTTTTCATAAGGTTGCTGAAAACTCTTCGACAGCCCACGACCTGTTTCGTCTTTCTTCGGGCTCATCAGGTGGGCGCAGCCCCCGAGATTCCGTCAACCTTATGTTCTACTTGAACCCGAATTGCACGAAATTAACGCACTACACTCAGTTGCAAACCAATTTGGTTTTGCGGGAGACTCACCTGGAACCCAACTGAATCTCTCGTTTGTTATGTTTTTAAGCAACTGAATGTGCTGCACCACGCCGGCTTATATTTCAGTTGGTACGATATTCGAGATATCACGTAATACACTACTCGAAGGGCTTCAAAGTGATTAAAGAGAAAGTATATAATCGCTCTGATTTTCCAACTCAGATTTGTTGCTGTTGCCCGAAAGCAGCTATTTTCGTGTTGGTAAGAGTTACTCATCTCCAACCCTTGGACGTTTGGACTGTGTTGGTGATTTTCGTGAGATAAAATCTAGTTTCCAAAAGATCACGATTCTCTTTTTTAGTTGGGTAGTGAGTTTCTACGGATCACGCTATCTTTGGGTAGAGCCGACATTCGCGTGTGACCTCATTGCTTAAAATCGATCACAGCTGTCTACAATCAAGTCACACTGACCATGTGGCTTCTTTACGCGGGCTGTACTCTTCGGGCATCACCTGAAGGTAAAGTCCTTGAAATTCGGCACTTTTGATGTGATTGAACTGATGATCCGAGCACCAGCAGAGGCCGCCACAAATCTGACGCCGCACTTCGCGCGCTCCTACAGGGCCCTGACAGCTAACTCAGTTTTCCGATCATCCAATCGGTACGTTGAGTTTCGTCACGGCTACGCACGTAGGAGCATGCGTTCGACGCACACCCTCGCATGGTGAGCCATCGATGCTACCCCCACTCTGGTGCGTGACGTCACAGTCAGTCACAAGCCCGAAGACTAGTCCTCCTGCGGTTCAGACACAACAGTTAGCTGGTGCAATAGGATCATGCGATCCAAGCTGCCCTGTCAGCTCGTCTCACGGTTGTGACACAGACAAGCCCCGTGAGCTTGGAGCAAGGGGGTGTAGCCTCGGCAACAAGGGCAAATGGACAGACTGGATTGACGAAACCTACCCAGGCTTACCGACCGAACGACCGGTGGATTCCGCTGGGCCGCGCGCGTAGCCAGAGCGTGACAACCGACAGCATGAGTCAAGTGGTCTCGTTGACTGAAGTTTACGCGTACTAGGTCGCGACACGACAGTAGGCGTATGTTTAGTGGAAAGCGCAACAAGTACTTTAAGTTTTTCAATAGAGCAACTTGAGGTTCTCCTAGAATTCCACAAATGCGATCTGCGATCTTCAAAGAACGTTGAGTTTCCTTCGATGAAAATAGTCAGATATTTCCGATCGAGATTCGACGATTTGTTGTTTCCTTTCGTTGAGTACTGGTAGGGTTTCGCATTCAAATCACTCGTCTGAGCAGTCTTCCTCTTGCCCTGACGAAATCTTCCCACTACTTAGGAGACTCACGAAAATAATTACGCCAGGACAGGAGGAGGACTGTCCTAATGTGATCATCATCATCATCGGCAGCATGACATCAGTGTTCAACACCTCACTGTCGTATACTGAACGTAGGTATCATGGTTGTACGTGGGCTGGGATACTGTCAGGGCACCCACACCCAGACAGGAGGACGGTTAAGGTTCTCAACCAAAGCCTTTGGATCAGAGGCCTAACCGCAAGGCAGCGGTGTTTGGCGGGAGATGCAGATGCATTACCATTTCTACGGAACAAGTTGTCACATGTTTCAATCCCTCGAACTGGAGGACCAGGAGACCGTGTTTGTCACACCTCTAACCATTGACCAACCTGGTATGAGAGACTGTGAGTGCCGTGGTGACACCCGCCAGTATAGCTCAATGGGTTTCTGAAGTACGCAGGCCGTCACACCACGGTAAGGTCCAGACTCTTCGTGACGGCTGTTCAAATGTAATTGGTGTGAATGTGAACTCCATGAACTCCGCAATCACCTACAATTAACGAGAGTTCCTTTGTGATAAAATAGGTCAAATAATACGTAGGATCGAGTGACCTGAGGTTTTTCCGCCTATCCCTATATGTCCTTAGTGTGTGCGCAAGGTGCTGCACCTCCGACGGCGGACTGGCTGCATTGATGCTCAACCGAATGTGTGGCAACGATTTACATGTTTAGAGAGCCAGTACTCCTGGTTGCTGTTGTA
>NW_008751698.1:1396103-1434014 GCF_000715545.1 Opisthorchis viverrini | reverse complement strand
ACGTGGGAACAGCCGACTGACCAAGCGACCAGTGCCGGACCTGTGACCAACTACTACCTCGAAATGAAGCCGACGGATGCAACACGATGGCAAGATGTGTCCGCTGATTTCACCATCACCGAGACGCATTGTACGTTACCGTCAAAGGGTCTGAAAGAATTCACGAGCTATGAGTTTCGCGTGACGGCTGAGAATAAGGCTGGCAAGAGCAAACCATCGGAACCGTCTAATCCAGTGGAATTGGGTGAGTAACTAATCGTTTTGAAAATGTTTCAAATATAAAATACTAGTCATCTTAGAGGTTGCCATTTTGCGTTCCATTTCGGTCTGTCTCTCACATGTATCCTCCAGATTTGCCTCCGTTGTTTGGTAAAGCTGCTTCGTTTGTTCCTTCAGGTGTTCCGCTGGAATTCGTCCGTCCACTATCAGATGTGCTTTTGACAAAGGTGTCTGATGGACCTGTGATATTGGAATGTGAGCTATCCCGCGCTCCAAGAGATAAGGTTCATTGGCTGAAGGAGGGAAAACCTCTTGGTCGCCTACCTGATCGCATCCGCGTTGAGGATGACGCCAATGGTACTATACAACGTTTGGCTTTTCAATCACTGCAAGATGACGACCTGGGCGTATATACAATCAAAGTGGAGAAGCTAAGCAGCGAGGCACGTTTGGATATGAAAGGTATGTGAAGTGTGTAAGCACAAGCTAATTCCATCACCATGTATGCTATTCTACATGGTTTCTGTACAATCTCCCTTCCTACATTCCACAACATTGCCAATCTCCCTTCCTCTTAGGTTCCATAGACGTAATTTGGCCTCTCTCGTAGTGTCCTTTCACAGACACTGGGATTATTAACTCGGTTATTGGACGCGTGCATTTGGACTGTGTAAGCATGGTACTGCTTGAATATGGAGAAGCGAGCACCACGCTCGAGGGTACTCATGTTTTCGACCGATTACGGAGACAAATTAAACCAGGCGTCTAACCGAATGTGTCCCTCAAGGAATTTCTTGTGTGGTAACGAGAAGATTACAATTAAAAGCCGAGTGCAAAATTCTCAACTCCATTAGCTCGAGGTGTCGTATGTAAATTCCTTAAACGAATACAAAGTGACATGGTGACCAGATGACGGTCTTATATACTTCGAAAGCGTACATAACGCTCTCATTTGCTTGGTCACTTTCAAGGGTAAATGCCATCATGAGTGAGCCAAATTTGGGTCTTTGGAGGTTCATTACCACTAGGGAAGACTGGGAACAAGCTTACCTCTTGATATTCTCCAGAAAATCTAATGGAACGTTGACTGTACAATTTCTGATTCTGGGAGGCGGCTGCGAATTTCTAAATGTAAATATCCCACATAAATGAAACTACTCACAGGGTTACTGAAAACTCTTCGACAGCCCACGACCGGTTTATGAAAATATACTGCGATATCTCGAATATCGTGCCAAATGAAACGTGAGGCGGCCTGTGTGCGGCACATTCAGTTGGAGAATACCATAAACGGGAGATTCAGTTGAGTCTCTCGTGAAAACCTAATTGGTTGAATAACCTCTACTTGCAGAGATCTCCATATCCTGGTTATGGTTAACGACACTTGAGTTTGCGTGTACTTTCCTGCCGGTTATCACACCGGATTTGGAATTCTACCAGCGTTTGCGCGTGCTTGTGCACCACTGAAGAGAGAGATGCCTAATCTCCTCCATTCTTGATTGAACTGCAACGTCTGTATAGGGCGCTATCGTTCTTGTAATGACCAACTTGGTTACTAACTTCTAGCACCGATAAGCAATGGGAGGGATGTGAACGAAACAACAAGCTGAGTTTAGACGTAATACACTTTTCATAAGGTTGCTGAAAACTCTTCGACAGCCCACGACCTGTTTCGTCTTTCTTCGGGCTCATCAGGTGGGCGCAGCCCCCGAGATTCCGTCAACCTTATGTTCTACTTGAACCCGAATTGCACGAAATTAACGCACTACACTCAGTTGCAAACCAATTTGGTTTTGCGGGAGACTCACCTGGAACCCAACTGAATCTCTCGTTTGTTATGTTTTTAAGCAACTGAATGTGCTGCACCACGCCGGCTTATATTTCAGTTGGTACGATATTCGAGATATCACGTAATACACTACTCGAAGGGCTTCAAAGTGATTAAAGAGAAAGTATATAATCGCTCTGATTTTCCAACTCAGATTTGTTGCTGTTGCCCGAAAGCAGCTATTTTCGTGTTGGTAAGAGTTACTCATCTCCAACCCTTGGACGTTTGGACTGTGTTGGTGATTTTCGTGAGATAAAATCTAGTTTCCAAAAGATCACGATTCTCTTTTTTAGTTGGGTAGTGAGTTTCTACGGATCACGCTATCTTTGGGTAGAGCCGACATTCGCGTGTGACCTCATTGCTTAAAATCGATCACAGCTGTCTACAATCAAGTCACACTGACCATGTGGCTTCTTTACGCGGGCTGTACTCTTCGGGCATCACCTGAAGGTAAAGTCCTTGAAATTCGGCACTTTTGATGTGATTGAACTGATGATCCGAGCACCAGCAGAGGCCGCCACAAATCTGACGCCGCACTTCGCGCGCTCCTACAGGGCCCTGACAGCTAACTCAGTTTTCCGATCATCCAATCGGTACGTTGAGTTTCGTCACGGCTACGCACGTAGGAGCATGCGTTCGACGCACACCCTCGCATGGTGAGCCATCGATGCTACCCCCACTCTGGTGCGTGACGTCACAGTCAGTCACAAGCCCGAAGACTAGTCCTCCTGCGGTTCAGACACAACAGTTAGCTGGTGCAATAGGATCATGCGATCCAAGCTGCCCTGTCAGCTCGTCTCACGGTTGTGACACAGACAAGCCCCGTGAGCTTGGAGCAAGGGGGTGTAGCCTCGGCAACAAGGGCAAATGGACAGACTGGATTGACGAAACCTACCCAGGCTTACCGACCGAACGACCGGTGGATTCCGCTGGGCCGCGCGCGTAGCCAGAGCGTGACAACCGACAGCATGAGTCAAGTGGTCTCGTTGACTGAAGTTTACGCGTACTAGGTCGCGACACGACAGTAGGCGTATGTTTAGTGGAAAGCGCAACAAGTACTTTAAGTTTTTCAATAGAGCAACTTGAGGTTCTCCTAGAATTCCACAAATGCGATCTGCGATCTTCAAAGAACGTTGAGTTTCCTTCGATGAAAATAGTCAGATATTTCCGATCGAGATTCGACGATTTGTTGTTTCCTTTCGTTGAGTACTGGTAGGGTTTCGCATTCAAATCACTCGTCTGAGCAGTCTTCCTCTTGCCCTGACGAAATCTTCCCACTACTTAGGAGACTCACGAAAATAATTACGCCAGGACAGGAGGAGGACTGTCCTAATGTGATCATCATCATCATCGGCAGCATGACATCAGTGTTCAACACCTCACTGTCGTATACTGAACGTAGGTATCATGGTTGTACGTGGGCTGGGATACTGTCAGGGCACCCACACCCAGACAGGAGGACGGTTAAGGTTCTCAACCAAAGCCTTTGGATCAGAGGCCTAACCGCAAGGCAGCGGTGTTTGGCGGGAGATGCAGATGCATTACCATTTCTACGGAACAAGTTGTCACATGTTTCAATCCCTCGAACTGGAGGACCAGGAGACCGTGTTTGTCACACCTCTAACCATTGACCAACCTGGTATGAGAGACTGTGAGTGCCGTGGTGACACCCGCCAGTATAGCTCAATGGGTTTCTGAAGTACGCAGGCCGTCACACCACGGTAAGGTCCAGACTCTTCGTGACGGCTGTTCAAATGTAATTGGTGTGAATGTGAACTCCATGAACTCCGCAATCACCTACAATTAACGAGAGTTCCTTTGTGATAAAATAGGTCAAATAATACGTAGGATCGAGTGACCTGAGGTTTTTCCGCCTATCCCTATATGTCCTTAGTGTGTGCGCAAGGTGCTGCACCTCCGACGGCGGACTGGCTGCATTGATGCTCAACCGAATGTGTGGCAACGATTTACATGTTTAGAGAGCCAGTACTCCTGGTTGCTGTTGTAACATGAGCAGATCGGTCAAGGAAATGGATGAGCCCGGAGACATTCGAATAAATGAAATCGTATAGAAAAACTCCCGATTGGTTAGCAACACCAGGAGTTTTCTTTGACTGAGGGAACGTGCGTAGCCTGACCACGACTTTTGAGAGTATCAAAGGTCACACGTACATTGAACCCTGTCAACTTACCTGTCTTTCACAGTCAAGTTAACCACAGAGTATAGGACTGCACACTGATTGAAACTAGTGTGCGATACGGTTGGCGATCAGTTTCTTTACTATGCAAGTGACTACTCATAAAATTAGGCTAGGTGAGCTGCATGCTCGAATTCGAACTATTGTCCACTGGCCAGAGTAGAGTTTCAAGCGTCGTAACCCAAACTTACATAGGAAACGGGCCCAGAAAATTTCCACCCCGGTTAAGATGGCCTACCGTTCAGTGCAGCGGCCCGAGCAGCACGAGTCGACCTACTTATTCTTTTTCGCTCATCATACTTGATTTTATTTCACACGTAATACCTACAGAACAGATAAATAAATTCCACCACCCGCGATAAGACCGGAAAAGGACTTGATTTGAGTTATATAGGCACAGCGAATTGTGTAGAAATAAATAGGAAACTTTTGACCAATACACTCCTTTGCACATCAACTCGAATTTCACGGGAGACTCACCTGAATCGCGGCTAAATTCCTCGTTTAGGAATTTTGTTCTTCAACTTTATGTGGTGCTCTAGGCCGCCTCATTTTGCAGTTGGTACGCTATTCGAGATGTAGAACTACACTGTATAGACGTACACACTAATCATTAAACGACCGACCCTGTTAAGTGAAAACTTAATCGTTTTTCTCGGCTTCTAAACTGAGGGGACGAATTGAGTGGAGGAATTCCTCTCCGAACCTTGCCGATAATTCTCTCCATGTACAGTGACAAGGATGAGCGCTATCACAGCCAAGCCACTCTTCTCCAGGCACAAAGAAACTGAATCGGAAATTCGGGTAAAAATTCTCATAAGATTTCATTCAGGGATAATAGGACAGTAAGTTATTTTGTCTTCTAGCATTAGCCCTCAGTGAGCTCTTTCATGTGAATATCTCGCGACACCTACTCTCCGAATAACCTTTATTCGGGCAACCAAAGTCAGAGAATTATGCGCTATTTCTGTCCTTGTTACATCCATTCACCGCCCACGTTACGTTTCATCACTTCATATCCCCGTGCTCCAGAGTTAACTTAAGCCGGTCGATCGAAGTTACGCCTACTTCATCCACAGACTCCGTTTTCACACTGGTGGTAGAGGAGATTTGGCTATCAGTTGGTTTCAAGTGTATACGGTCAGAATCTTTGGCTTACAGTGATTTTCTCCGATCACTATTTGTCGTTCCAATAAAAAGGTGAAACGAATGCAACTCGGCACACTCTGGCTTAAAAGTCATCGTTCCGAGTACTTCAACCAACATTGGCATTTAGTCCTCAAATTTAGTAAACTCCGGCCTATTGAGTCATGAGCGGCCGTTGAGCAGCACATTCGCTTGAAGAATGTCATAAACGAAAGATTCAACTAGGATTTGGGCGAGTGCCCGTAAAAACCAAATTGGTTCACATGGCGAATGATGGATTTTACACTGTATTCTCAAGTTAGATGTTCTGTTGACGAAATTACATGAAATCCATCCTATTAGCACTATTTTTTCGAGCGCCTCGGGATGAAAAGGCTACCACTTACCCGGTTTCAGAGTAACCTTGAAGTACCGTTTGCATTCAAGAATGACTGCCTTGTTACCAAAATGCTAAAGTGGTACGCTAACTCAGGTTAGTCATTTTGTTCAAGTGGAACAAACGCATTGGCTTGGTATCGTTTGATATATTACAGTGATGACCAGTAATATACTTATGTCAGGCTGTCGAATGTGGTGAGGTTTAACGTAATCAGATTTGAGCAACTGCTACAGTGACAGTGATTAGTCACTAGTTTGGAAGACCCAACTCTTCCGTAAAAACATTGACCCCATGATTTTCAGTCACTTACTAGTTGAACATACGTGATTCAATTTTTGAGTCGTTCACCGATAACCTGAGGATCTTAGGATCAAGCACCATATTTAGCATTTCAGCAAAACAGTGACAGTTTCCTCGTTTGTTTTTATTCAACTTATTGTAGTTGCACCTACTTTAAAACTGGCTGAGAAATTCGCCGATAAAATCATCCTGAAGGCAGGCGCATCCGCCGTGCTTGAGATACCCTTCGTAGCGAGTCCAAAACAGTCCAATATCCATTATCCTTTCTGATATTAGTGGCACCAACACTGAAACTTTCCGAGAAGTTCACCGATAAAATCATCCTCAAAGCTGGAGCATCCACCGTCATCGAGGTACCGTTCGCCGCCAGTCCAAAACCAACAGTCCAATGGACATGGAAGCCGAGAGTGCGTCCTGATGCCGAACCAGGTGCACCACAAGCTCCTCGATTCAAACCAGATGTGGTCTCCGGAATGACGTCGCTACCACTGGGCAAGGTGAAACGGGAAGACGCTGGTGACTATGAGGTGGTGATAAAGAACGAGTTGGGCGAGGTGTCGGTGACGGTGCAGTTGATAGTGTTGGATAAGCCATCTGCACCACGACAACCGGACGTGAGTGAGAACACGGGAGAACGTGTGGTGTTCCATTGGATTGAACCGGAATTCCTCGGTATCAGTCCGGATGTCGCTCCAACTGAAGGTATAACGTACGTCGTGGAGATGCGCGAGGCAACTCAACGTGTGGGCAAGCCGGTAACGACGACGAAGGAACTGAGTACACCTATTGATGGGTTGCAGTTGAACAAATCGTACATCTTCAGTGTGGCCGCGAAGAACGAAGTTGGTCAATCAGAATTTGTGGATAGCAAACCGGTGTCAACAAAACTGGATTACGGTGAGTCGCCAATCGGTCACAAATCTATCCATTAGCCCTGCTCTTCGGGTGTGGTAGCCCACAGGTTTGCATCTTCATGTGCGACAAATTACGGCCTATTGCCTGAGTACAGCCACTGCATCCAATTTTCTGATGGCAGTGGGGAAACCCACCAAATAGACCTAGCTTTTCTCTCGTATGAGGATTTCTCCTTAAAAGAAGCCTAACGCGTTTAAAGGATTTCTGTGTGGCGCGCGTTCATTCAGGTTGATATATGGGTGACCCACAATAGCTTCAAAGTTATTTTGCAGTCTACTAACCATTGATCAACGCATATTTGGATTTTAGGACCACCACCCAGCCCGATCAACGTCAGGGCTGTAGCTAGCCCAGAGAAAGCGCCTATCGATCAACAAAGTGTCGATGTGACGTGGGAACAGCCGACTGACCAAGCGACCAGTGCCGGACCTGTGACCAACTACTACCTCGAAATGAAGCCGACGGATGCAACACGATGGCAAGATGTGTCCGCTGATTTCACCATCACCGAGACGCATTGTACGTTACCGTCAAAGGGTCTGAAAGAATTCACGAGCTATGAGTTTCGCGTGACGGCTGAGAATAAGGCTGGCAAGAGCAAACCATCGGAACCGTCTAATCCAGTGGAATTGGGTGAGTTGTGTTTTCAGTTCACTATGTCCAAATGGACTGTACGTCCGGTTTATTTATTCTCCTCTTCTAGGTCGCATTTGGGAATGTCCTATTATACCAATTTCCTTGCTCATCTAGGCATTCCGCTGGAATTCATTCGTCCACTCAACGACTTTGTTCTCACTGAGCCGACGGGTGAACCAATCGTGTTAGAATGCGAGTTATCACGTGCTCCCAAAGAGAAAGTTCAATGGTTGAAGGACGGAAAACCATTGCTTCGTCTTCCTCCCCATGTTCGTGTGGAACAAGATAAGAAAGGAGCGGTCCATCGATTGGTGTTCCAACTGTTGCAGGATGAGGATTTGGGCATGTATTCAATCAAAGCTGATCACTTGACCAGTGAAGCACGAGTAGACATGAAGGGTGAGTTTCTTCTCAGTTGGACCACTAGGGATTTGTTAGTTGTTGTTGTTAGCTAAGTTTCATGGGACATTTGGCTTTACTTCCATATTGTCACTCCAATATGAATAACCTGCCAACACAGTCCGTTTGGTCCCTATACCCTACAGACTCCATTACATGCAGTGCTTTTGGCTTGTTGTTGTTGGGTGGCGTTGATTCGCGCCCTCTGTGGCATGCTGAGGTGCCATTTAGCTGTGAAGACACGGTACCAACACGAACTAGGCGCTGTACTGAGTGATATTGAACGTGTGATCAGTTTTCTAGCCATGTTTCACACCTAGTTCTTTGACGGTGGTGTTTCGAAGAGCTTCAGCGACTTGTCTGACCGCAGAAGAACTGATTTGTGGACTAGACATATCCGGCCCATTTATAGACTTCTTTGGACGGCCAGCACCTTGTCTCCTTTTGTTGCAGAAATCTACCTCAAATTTCTTGATCCATTTACTTGTGATATTCTCATCGCCTACAAGGATTCGACAACTCTCTTCCGAAATTCCTTGTTTTGTTTAGGCTGGCTGATTTTTGTAAAGTTTTTACGATTCGTCCGCCCATCATATTCCCTCAGGTCTACATCGGCGCGATTGTACCTAGCTCTGGAATGTGTCGTTTAACGTCAGTGGCCATCGAAACCGGTGGCCCCAAAATCACTGTTAAATTGTTTATGCTTCCTAGTGAAAATTGGTTTGTGGACAGTTTGACTTTACGTACCACATTTTTATATGGCTTCAGCGGCTAAACTTAGACTTACGAACACGTAAGGCTTGGGAGGGGGCAGTTAGCCGAAAGTTTCAGAAGCTTTGTGGACCAAGAACTATGTCTCCTATCTCTACAGCTGCGTTTCGACTGACCGGTCTATCCTTCGGAATATTGATTGCTATTTTGCTGAAAATCCGACGGCATAGAGTGAATTTTAGAACTATGTATACTCCAGCAGTCGATGCACGTTTATAACATTTACTCGTTCAAGCACAGATCTTCAGCGACTCTCAACTTTACTTGATCGATTTGCATAACTATACCCCTGAACCTCTACCATACACAGTTGCACCAGTTCTGAAACTGTCCGAGAAGTTCACCGATAAAATCATCCTCAAAGCTGGAGCATCCACCGTCATCGAGGTACCGTTCGCCGCCAGTCCAAAACCAACAGTCCAATGGACATGGAAGCCGAGACTGCGTCCTGATGCCGAACCAGGTGCACCACAAGCTCCTCGATTCAAACCAGATGTGGTCTCCGGAATGACGTCGCTACCACTGGGCAAGGTGAAACGGGAAGACGGTGGGGACGAAAGCTAAACTCATGAAAAACTACCCCACAATTTCTCATCCATTATCCTTTCTGATATTAGTGGCACCAACACTGAAACTTTCCGAGAAGTTCACCGATAAAATCATCCTCAAAGCTGGAGCATCCACCGTCATCGAGGTACCGTTCGCCGCCAGTCCAAAACCAACAGTCCAATGGACATGGAAGCCGAGACTGCGTCCTGATGCCGAACCAGGTGCACCACAAGCTTCTCGATTCAAACCAGATGTGGTCTCCGGAATGACGTCGCTACCACTGGGCAAGGTGAAACGGGAAGACGCTGGTGACTATGAGGTGGTGATAAAGAACGAGTTGGGCGAGGTGTCGGTGACGGTGCAGTTGATAGTGTTGGATAAGCCATCTGCACCACGACAACCGGACGTGAGTGAGAACACGGGAGAACGTGTGGTGTTCCATTGGATTGAACCGGAATTCCTCGGTATCAGTCCGGATGTCGCTCCAACTGAAGGTATAACGTACGTCGTGGAGATGCGCGAGGCAACTCAACGTGTGGGCAAGCCGGTAACGACGACGAAGGAACTGAGTACGCCTATTGATGGGTTGCAGTTGAACAAATCCTACGTCTTCAGTGTGGCCGCGAAGAACGAAGTTGGTCAATCAGACTTTGTGGATAGCAAGCCAGTGTCAACCAAGCTCGAATATGGTAAGTTGATAGTTGTTGGAAACCCAGTAGTAGTTTTCCATCCTGGTCCCATGAAGGTTTTTTTCATTCATATAACTCAGCCTATAAAACCTGTTTTCACCTATTTATTTACATGCCTCACCACTCAGACAGCAAGAAGTTTCGGTTTTTTAGTCCTTTGCTATTATATACTCCACCATGTACAATCTATGTCATCACGAGTATCGAGATTCCAATTTCGGTTTAGTCCGTTCGCTGATGTTGCTTACAAAGTAAAGGAGGCAGATAGCATTCTCACTAAGGCGTTCTGTTCCAGTTTCTCCATGAATAGCACAAGTGGCATAGTTTCGCTCCGCGGAAGACAGCATCTGAAGAAATCGGCACGACCTAATCTCTTCCGCTGATGAGTTCTTTATGGAAGGGAACTTAGCACTGAATTGTGCTCAAAAGGACTGAGTAAAAATGACATTCCTTACCGGCTAGTCTCTCTGGATCAAGGCGACCGTATATGAAAACGATTATACGGTTGCGGTGCGGCTTGTGAACTAATTTGTTTAACTAATGGTATTATTGATTTTATATGTATATGTATACATATATATTTATATACATATCTTTACGTCCCCGATAAACCGATTTAAACACAGAATGTAAATATGTGAAGCCAGTGTGTTCTCGACTGCGGATTTGGCGGTCACATGAGTTTTCATGAGAACCAGCGTGCTGGTGACAACGAAGAACAAGCTATTAGGATTCAGTCTATTGGTTAGAAAGTTCACCTTTTGTGCCTACTGCTCTCTAAAAATAAACAAACTGGTGGCATTTCAACCGTGCTTCCTGAAGCCGCAGAATGAAGGATTAAACCTCGCTGAGTTTCCCCACAGAAATCTAAAAATAATTAATTACTTGCAGTTCGAATTATGATGAATTAGTCAATATACCTTACAGACTTCTCCAAAGATTTTATCAATCGTCCAAACCTCACCATTTTTCTCGCCCTGGTAGCTCACAGACCAAGAGATATTTCTACCTTTCTGTAGCTTCTACGTTTCCGGGCTCGAAATGGCTCAGTGGTTAGGGCGCGAGTTCACTGACCAGATGGTCCGTCCATCTTAGGTAGCTCAATTCTTGGCCATTTATTACAAGCCCTCCATAACCATACTTTCAAGAATGGCGTGCCCTTATCGATTTGATGATGGTGGATTTTTTTAGAACTTCTTGTCAGCAATTGCGTAGTCTCAGTATATTGTTTACTTCGGGGAGTAAATTTCGCATAATTTGTTTGATTCTCAGGACCGCCAGCAACTCCGATCAAAGTGAGAGCTACTGTCAACCCAGAAAAGGCGCCAATAACTGAACAAAGCATTGACCTCACATGGGATGAACCC
Organism: Opisthorchis viverrini; assembly: GCF_000715545.1. Classification (NCBI taxonomy): domain Eukaryota; kingdom Metazoa; phylum Platyhelminthes; class Trematoda; order Opisthorchiida; family Opisthorchiidae; genus Opisthorchis; species Opisthorchis viverrini. The sequence goes on along the minus strand of NW_008751698.1, from coordinate 1,422,618 downwards.
ACCGATCAACCGAGTGGTGCGGGGCCTGTAACGAACTACTACATCGAGATGAAACCGACCGATTCAAATCGATGGCTAGATGTGACCGCTGATTTCACCATCACCGAGCCGCACTGCACCTTACCATCAAAGGGTATGAAAGAATTCGCGAGCTATGAATTCCGTGTGACAGCTGAGAACAAGGCGGGTAAAAGCAAGCCGTCAGAACCATCGAATGCAGTAGAACTAGGTAATGCCCTGTTTCCTTGCCTTTTGTCTGTGATAGGATGTTTACTGATATCTTTAATGTTGCAAAAGTAAGCGCAAATGCACTCAGATTTTGTCGCACAGGTCATGTTGCCTAACGTATTCTTCTCTGCAAACTGGTTATTGACAGAGACCTAAGACCGTAGATCTGAACGTGTTTTCCTCAACAAGTTGTATTTGTTTTCCCAGGTATTCCATTGGAATTCGTTCGTCCACTGAATGAGATCGCCCTCACCGAGCTCACTAATGAACCAGTCGTCTTGGAATGCCAGTTATCACGTGCTCCGAAAGAGAAAGTTCAATGGTTGAAGGACGGAAAGCCATTAAGCCGTCTTCCTGCTCGCGTTCGTGTTGAAGAAGATGAGAAGGGAACCGTGCATCGATTGGTCTTCCAGCCACTGGAGGATGAAGATCTTGGCACGTACACAATCAAGGCAGAGAAACTGAGCAGCGAGGGAAGGGTAGACATGAAACGTGAGTTACATACGCATGTTAGGGCTTGTGACACAGTAGCGTTCCCCTAAGCACTATTTAAAACCTGAACGTACACACATGGTTTCGAAGTAAACCACCTACCTTTTTTGGTGAACTTGATTGGTTTTCCTCACTACTTATCCGATCTAGTCTCACTCATTTCTTTGATTTGCCAATATAGCTCTATGAGCCTCTGTACAATTTCCAGACAGCGTACCACCCATCATCCCACAACCAAAGCCACGTGGGCTTCTCAGACAACAAGCCTGTTCTTAACTATCACCTATATTTGGACAGATGGCTGATATTCTTTCAGATTCAGCAGTGTCTTATCATCACTGCCATTGTCGTTTATAATAGCCGCAATGCAGCACACATAACTGTCTTTCGGTTGGCCACATTTCACCCCTAAGTTTTTCACGCAAAGTTAACATGCTCGGTTTGTGATGGTATCACACAGTTGGAAGGCAGTACGTCATGGGGCAGCTATCGTGTGTATGCAGACCTGGAATTTCATATCACACATTTCTTATGTATATCGTTTTCCGAATTTTATTGGGATACTATCTTGACAACAGTTGGGACACCAAATGGCTCAAACTCAGTCGAATGCCTAAACAAGTAAGTCCTGATAGTGACCATGTGAAGTTGGTTTCGGTTGACCGGTGTAATCTGCATGGGTCCATATAAAGCCTTTCCCCATGGCAGGAAACTGAACGATGACAACTGCACCAAATAATTGCATGAAACGGCCAATTAGCCTACGAGAAATTCGCGTGACTTCTGCTTGGATAAATTTGTTGAAGAATTTTATCCAAAGATTTTGCTACCCATATCCACAGACCCACGTCAGACTGAACCGTAGAACAATCGGAAGGTGTTCCGTACCACTTTGAGCGCCACCAGGAATTTCGAAAACATCTACATGGTTTTCAGAAAGTATGAAACAATACGATTTGTTTGACAAAACCCCGCCAATAATTCTTCGTTAAGTCACAATTAGATAGACTATGCAGTATTCCCCGTAACTCTCAAGGATTTTGTCTTACAACATTGTGGTAGAAGTCTCCTAATAGGGCTAGTGTAAGAAATCGAATGTAAGAAGCCATTACTATTGTACTTGTAAATCTGGTTGCAGTATCTAAACGTAAAGCCCTACTCATAAGGTTGATGACTACTCTTTGACAGCCCACGATCGATTTCGCTCTTCTTGGGGCTCATCAGGTAGACGCAGTCTTCATGTCTGTTTCATGTTCCACTTGAACCCAAACTGGACCAAATTCGACAACTACTCTCATTTCCACACGAATCTATTTCCGACAGAAGACTCAACAGAATCCACCTGAAGCGGACCATCAAAACGAGAGATTCAGCTGGATTCGTTTGAGCTTTCTGTCTATTTACAGTATGTTGTGGTGGCTTACTGATCCTCGGAATCCCGTAAACTGACGGTTTGATACCGTGATCTGCGTGTTTGGTACTTGCGGAAACCCATCAGTACCACCGAAGCTGTCACAATTACGTTAGTTCTAACGTGTGAAATGATGAAGTTTCCTTATCCATGGAATAATAAGCAAACTTTAAATCTAAAATATTTGCTCAGGCATAAAAACAGCAACGCGGCTCTGCATAAAAGTACTCCCAAAAAATCGACGCCTAGTCATGTACATTATTTCTACCCTGGAATGGAAATTTTGCTTGGCCAGTGCATTCTATGCATCCTCACAGAAATGCACCGGTTGTACAAAAATTTCTGGACACCCACCAACGGTAATTGACGCGTTCCAATTTACGGAATAGGTTACAAAACTAATGAGATATATGTCTGCCAAACACAGTATAACCTGGTCGCTAAAGGTGGATCTACTGTTGTCATGCATCTTAATGTGGGTACCGTAATACCGGACACATCCTAACCCAGCAAACGATTTTGAGATAACCGAATTTCACAATAACGCAAAAGGTTCCTCTATGTTTACGAGGGCAACCAAAAGCTCGGGTCACACACTTTCTGTGGTGTCACGTTTCACTCATTTGATGTTACATTGCCAAACTGGTACGTTCGAAGGGTAGTACTTTTGACAGACTTCACTTCACAGTCACCAAATCTCAGACGTGCTCACATGGATTGCTGATTAACTTTCACATTCCTGGGCATCATTCTACAATCATGGCGAAATCGCAAAATGACCTGATAAACAGGCAAAAGACTCAAGGAAGCTCAAGCGCATATTTCGGTTTGTTTATTTCAGTAAGGAATTATCAAATGTGACAGATGTTCGTTCCTCATGAAGAGCACAACAGGACGCGAAGACCAAGTACACCTAGTTCATTTTTTCGTCCATGTATTACGCTTCCCGTCAGAAAGATAATTTATTGTGTACATTGGACAGTGACGCACTGCATTTTGGCTGTTGACCTAGCTTAGTAGAATGTACTCGTACGCATTATGGAGTAGATAAAACTTACATGACATTATGTGAATACGATCCTAAACGGTCCTGTATTTTATCATTGCGCGCCCTCAATGGGACTGAATTCTACTCAAGAGTGAACTGTTTCTGTGGACCCTCCGTAAAAACGAATAAACTTTTTGCGTAGCGTATAGGGAAATCTGGAGGGCATCTAGTGCGTGGATTAGCAACGTCGCTCGTTGCTTTTGCAGAGAGTGACGTTTAAGGTAAACCCGATCGCTGTACACACAATAACTGAGCTGAAATTCCGATCAGCGCTTCGTGCAGCTCATCCGACCGCATTTGTTAGTCTGCTCAAAGAATTTATATTAGTGCAGCTCGGCGGTGCGATTTTCGTTCTGTCTCATTGACATTCATGTTCCTCTAACTCTAATTTACTGTATATTCACCTCTACAAAATACCAGTCGCCCCAACTCTGAAGCTTTCCGAGAAATTCACCGATAAACTCATACTCAAAGCTGGAGCATCCGCCGTCCTTGAGATACCGTTCGCCGCCAGTCCTAAACCAACAGTCCAGTGGTCATGGAAACCAAGACTGCGCCCCGATGCCGAACCCGGTGCAACACAGACACCGCGATTTACGCCAGACATCGTCTCCGGTATGACATCTTTACCGCTGGGGAAGGTGAAACGCGAAGATGCTGGTGACTACGTGGTAGTGATTAAGAACGAGTTGGGCGAAGTTTCTGTGACAGTGCAGTTAATCGTGCTAGACAAGCCATCACCACCTCGGCAGCCTGAAGTGACCGAGAACACTGGTGAGCGTGTTGTATTTCAGTGGCTTGAACCGGAATTCCTCGGCCTCAGTCCAGATGTGTCACCCACGGACGCAGTAACTTACGTAGTCGAAATGCGCGAGTCAACACAGCGTGTGGGTAAGCCAGTGACCACGACGAAGAAATTACAAACGTCAATTGAAGGATTGCAGCTGAATAAATCGTACATTTTCAGCGTGGCCGCGAAGAACGAAGTTGGTCAGTCCGACTTTGCGGATAGCAAACCAGTTTCAACTACCTTAGACTATGGTGAGTGACAACCGTTTGTGTATAACACATTGGTTTCTTCATGTAAGCGTGTTTGCGCTGTTCCTTTTGTTTACTACCTTCTCACACAACCTTGTATGGAAACAAAGCTGTACTCACCAACTCGTTTAGGCACCGAATAAAAAGCCACAGGATGGATTTCCCAATTCCTATAGGAGAATGTTTAAACAGCCATTTTGACTTTTCAGGTTTCCAGCACACAAGGCCTTTCTACACATCATTATAAGTGAGCATTAAGTGAGTTTTTGACGATTAGATGAGATCATATTCCGGTTCATATCACCAAAACAGTGAGCACACTATACCATATTAGGTTTTTCATCGGAAGAAAGGCAACACAGTCAAAATGCCCATTTCCAGCTATCTTGCCCTGCGACCTTACGAATCACTCCATTATCGCGAGGATCGATAACGAATGCTTCACCGGCACAGTGACACGATTGGGTTCACGGGTTCTGCTTTTTTGGAGTGTATCACAACTCTCGGTCAGGTGTCCGTGATTAACACTGCAATCATGACTTGAATGGTTTATCATAGCGCACCCTTACTCCTTACGGTGTAGAAAACCGGGTCCTAGGGTGGGCAAGGATCCTGAATAAATATAGAAAAAGGATACGTACAGAGAAACTCCTCAATAGTGAACACCTCGATGAACTTCTGTACGCCATTTAAAGTCAGCACTGAAGTCCACTTACTGCCCATCTGTTTCTCTATAGTATGAAGGAAAATCACCATGTGCCAAGTTGAATACCACCAATACATGTCAATGTACTGGTTTCCACCTATTGATTTTGACGTAGAATCAGGACACAGAAACAACGGCCCATGTTTGCTCTTTTTTTTCACTCAAGCTTTTGTGTATCTGGAAGACAAATGCACTTGTTGTAGGTAGTTGGGTGGACAGGCAGTTATATGTAGGTGTTTGATTGGCTGAGACACGTGCGACTACCAACATTGGTACCGATGCCTCTTTAGTGGAAATTTCCGGAACAATAAATTCGTGTTCGTTATTTTATTACTACCTTTATATGACCGTCTCAGTATTGGATTTACTGTTCTCATTCATCAGGACCACCTTCGAGTCCCAAAAACGTGAAAGCTGTTGTTAACCCGGCCAAAGCTCCGGTGTCCGATCAGACGATTGATCTCACCTGGGACGAACCGAGTGACAAAGCGGTTGGGCCCGTGACCAACTACACCCTCGAACTGAAACCGACCGACTCTACTCGGTGGCAAGACGTGTCCGGCGAATTCACGATAACCGAGCCACATTGCACACTGCCATCCAAAGGCATGAAGGAGTTCATCAGCTATGAATTTCGTGTGACAGCTGAGAACAAGGCCGGAAAGAGTAAGCCGTCGGAACCGTCCAACCCAGTAGAGTTAGGTGAGTCGGCTGTTTGTGTGCTCCATCTCCTCTAACTATTCCACTGTTGCAAGAAATTCCCTGAAGTCATATCTAGATGAGTTTTATGGGAAGCAGTTATTGCACAGTCAACCTACAGTGCCCATTAATCGTATAAAAACCATCCACACAGGACATGTAATTCCGCGAATGTTCAGTTGTTATCCGTCCCTTTTCATACATCGTTTTTCTAGCTATGAATTTCGTGTGACAGCTGAGAACAAGGCCGGAAAGAGTAAGCCGTCGGAACCGTCCAACCCAGTAGAGTTAGGTGAGTCGGCTGTTTGTGTGCTCCATCTCCTCTAACTATTCCACTGTTGCAAGAAATTCCCTGAAGTCATATCTAGATGAGTTTTATGGGAAGCAGTTATTGCACAGTCAACCTACAGTGCCCATTAATCGTATAAAAACCATCCACACAGGACATGTAATGTTCAGTTGTTATCCGTCCCTTTTCATACAATCGTTTTTCTACAGGAATCCCGCTGGAATTCATCCGTCCACTTACTGACGTGTCTGTGACAGAACTGACCGGGGAACCGATTATATTGGAATGTGAATTGTCACGCGCTCCTCGGGAAAAAGTCCAGTGGCTGAAGGATGGTAAACCACTAGGTCGTCTTCCAGACCGTGTCAGTCTTGAAGAAGGTTCGAAAGGTACCGTACATCGTTTGGTGTTCCAGCAGTTGCACGATGAAGACCTCGGGGTCTATACAATCCAGGCTGAGAAGCTGAGTAGTGAGGGTCGGATAGATATGAAGTGTGAGTTTCTCAATTTCGTCATCTCGAAATTACTGATCTCAGTTGACGAATATTACTTGGTTGGCTGTGGTAGTGCCATTTTTGTTGGAATGTCAAGCTGCATTTATGGCTCTGCTCATTTTTAGGTCACCTTGGTTCAACGACGATTTATTATGGAGATTGTACTCCCTAATTGGCACAAGTCTGTACCAATTGATTTGTTGAATTTCCTTTCTTTCAACTTATTGTATTTGGGTTTCAATCATTCGGTGTTGCAACAATCTATCTTCTTCCGACGGACTCTCTTCACACAATATAATAGCGTTGATATAGTACATGGTCCTCTCAGACATACTTCGCCTTGGGCTATGCAATACTGAGCAATAATATATCTCTCTATCCACATCAAACGTATTCAGTGGCACCAACTTTGAAACTTTCCGAGAAGTTCACCGATAAAATCATCCTCAAAGCTGGAGCATCCACCGTCATCGAGGTACCGTTCGCCGCCAGTCCAAAACCAACAGTCCAATGGACATGGAAGCCGAGAGTGCGTCCTGATGCCGAACCAGGTGCACCACAAGCTCCTCGATTCAAACCAGATGTGGTCTCCGGAATGACGTCGCTACCACTGGGCAAGGTGAAACGGGAAGACGCTGGTGACTATGAGGTGGTGATAAAGAACGAGTTGGGCGAGGTGTCGGTGACGGTGCAGTTGATAGTGTTGGATAAGCCATCTGCACCACGACAACCGGACGTGAGTGAGAACACGGGAGAACGTGTGGTGTTCCATTGGATTGAACCGGAATTCCTCGGTATCAGTCCGGATGTCGCTCCAACTGAAGGTATAACGTACGTCGTGGAGATGCGCGAGGCAACTCAACGTGTGGGCAAGCCGGTAACGACGACGAAGGAATTGAGTACGCCTATTGATGGGTTGCAGTTGAACAAATCCTACATCTTCAGTGTGGCCGCAAAGAATGAGGTTGGCAAGTCGGACTTTGTCGACACGAAACCTATTTCGACAAAACTTGATTATGGTACGTCCCTTCTATCTGAATGCAATTTATCATCCTCCCCGATGAGAGGCTTATTCTAGATGGAATGGCTTCTTGTTAGAAAATGCTTTCTGTTTACTAACCGGTGGTCATATAGTCTAATCAAGTCTCCGGCCAATTGGACCAAATTCAAATTTACCATCTCTGCTGAACGGCGGGCTGCTTCGTGATCCTGAAGTTAACAGCTTGAAACTGTTAGCCAGAGTCATCTAACCGAACCCTGCACCAGTGACTCCTAATGCGGAAGTTACGTTGCGAAATTTCCTCTCTTTGGGCTGATAAGGAAATTCGACAGCTGCGCCTGCCTGATAAGCCCGAAGAAGGGCGAAACAGGCCGTGGTTTGTTCTGTTCAGGGCATCTATTCAGGAGGAAGCTGACACGGACCGCAAAATATTTATGCATGATCAATTCAACTAGTGTTTTGCTGGTTAGACTTTCATTGTTTGAGGAATCGGCAAATCTTATTTTTTCAAGACCAAGAGCCACAAAATTAATAAGGAAGGATGCAGTCTTCAACTTATAAATGAAATTATGCGGAAGACATCGATTCCTGAGATCGCAAGACAAAAAGTAGTCACGTTTTTTTGGTGCCTATCCCCACTTAAGTGCTTGGCAGAATAGGATTCAAAAATGGATCGATCGTTTGATTTAATACGGTGTTCACCAGTCTATGCAGGCTGACACCGCTGGCCATAAAGGAAACGGAAAATGACATCTAAGTACTTTTATAGGGAATGTAATGAGAGCATTAAGACAGCCTGAAGCTAGAAATGACCTGAGAACCTGGACGTGGGCACGAGGCGTTTGATATGAACAGTACACAACCACCCTCCGAAAGAACACCGGAATCGCTAGGATGCCGGCAGCAATAGGAGGTTTACTGTGCCCGCTCAGTGAAATAAACGTGCAAGTTATTAGCAGTAACATGTTCGAGATCACTGTCAGATGAAAAATTTCAGTGAATGACCTGATTCAGCTCTTCCAAATGCATCTAGGCGGTCAGAGAACAGGACTTTCTATCCAGTTTGGAAGCCGCAAAATAGCACAAATTTCATAGCGTCAAGCGTAACGCGTAAACGTTTATACGTAAATCGAACGTTGTCATTCGAAACCGGTGTTTTCTCCGTTTTTTTCCCCTTAGTCGATGCCAACCAGTCGTTCAAAGTTCCGTTGTGTTCATCTAAACCATGCAGTGATCAATCGGATTTTCCAAACCTGTTCCGTGGGACTCTAGAAATACCAGGAGCACTGTCGTCCTGCTAGTATCAGCGCAACTTAATCTGACCGCTTGCCAAGGAAAAATCTATTCATGATGGAAATGGCTAGTGGTGGATGCTATTTCAAGCAGCTTCTTCTGGATTAGTGGACTTATTTTCCATTTCTAATGGACCCTTCTTCCGTTAAAAAAACGCCGTTTTCAGTCTAGAAATATCCTGAAATCCACTGTGCCTTTCGCCCCCGTTCGGATTCGTCAGAGAGGTTTGGTTCAGAGTTGGCACTCCCAACCTCACTTGTGCGCATAACTCATATGACTCATCGACTCATCAGATTCCTCAGTATTCCAACTAATCTTGAAGAATAATTGTTCTTTGCTTCTCCTGGTTCCCACGAACCATGTGGCGATTACTCAGACCGGTGCTTGTAGTTTACAACTGATAGGTATAAAGCAGACTTCCGATTGTTTGCCAAGCCTTTTGAAACAATAAAGCAGGCTTGTTCAGTCTTGAAAAGCGCAACCCACCATACGTCTCGTGTTCTCGACCACAAGCATACCAATCTTCCTTTGTTTTCCTTGTAGCATTTGTACACCCGACAGAAATTCTTGCTGGTTTTTATACCAATTTTGGGCAACGTTAATCTGAAATGTGTCTTGAAGCTTTCAGCTCACCATAAAGATCTTACTATTTTAGGCCCCCCAAGCCCACCTACGAATGTGTGCGCAGCTGTGTCCCCTGAAAACATCTCCATCAAGCAACAACAAATCAATGTGTCCTGGACTCCTGATGAAACTCAGCCGTCTGCCACACCAGTACTCTACTACATCGTGGAGATGAGGGCTGTAGGTGACCGGTCGTGGAGTTCACCTGGCCTCAACTCTGACAAAGTCGAGGGACTCAATTTTGTTGTTGACTGTAGCCGTCTAAAGGAGGAGCAACCTTACGAATTCCAGGTCACGGGGGTGAATAAAGCTGGCAAAAGTCAACCTTCGAACCCTTCAAATCCTGTTGTATTGGGTAAATTTGTCTGCGATTCCATCTGCGCTTCTCCCGTCAGTCCGTTGTCTTGCTAAATCATGCTGCAATCTGAACGGCTGCTCATTCTTGTGCCTGGACTAATATCACATTCTGCAGCAGAAACTATTGCTCTTTAGGTTCACGTTAAAATTAACTCGCTGGTATTCTTTTACGCTGAAATAGTTTGTAAAGGGCCCCTCGGCTTCAGTAAATTCGTTTGTTTTGTTGATTCTGTATACCCTTCAGAATAAATAAAATGCGCGTGTTGTTTACTGTGATGCTCAGTCGTTGAAGTAAATTCACTAAAACATATTTTGTAATGCACTACTCATAGGGTTGCTGAAAACTCCTCGACAGCCCACGACCGGTTTCGCCCTTCTTGGGGCTCATCAGGTCGGCGATGTCCCCGAGTTTTCGTCAACCTTATGTTCTACTTGAAACCAAATTGCACAAAATTAGCAAATGTACTATCATTTGTAAAAAAACAAATTAGTTTGAAAATGAGTGTATATTCGCTAAATTCACTAATGTTCGCGGCTTATGGCTACAAGTAAAGCAGATTTGCACTGAAACTTATCCACCCTTTCATCAAATTTTTCTCGAATACCGCAAACCTTCCAACTACAGTCACATTGTTATCTGTCCCCAGTCACCATCTTACCTAGGCATTGTGGTCGCTTCGACTGATGACTAAATGACATTAGTTTTCGCACTATAATACCATTCGCACTCTGTTGTGTTGATTCTAGGTCAGTAGAAAGCGCGTAAATACAACGGTTACTGTAGCCATACTCAACGGCCATCTGTTCCGATGTATTCTAGTCTGTCATCGGTAAATATAAGAGGAACATTTTCCATTCCTGAATGCCTCAGCGTGCCTAATAAAATCTCAGTGTTTCACGTACCGAGCACCAGCTCCATGACCAAATAAAAACATTCGCACTCGTTTCACGACCGAAGCACCATGTGTTTTCTCTGCAACGCATGGAGTCGTTGAAGCAAACTTCCCGTATTTTTCACTCTGGATTGTGCACAAGTTTGAGTAGAGTTGAAGGAGGAGGTACATTGATATGATCATTTTAGGTGTTCGCATTAACCACCACAGCGATTCAGCTCATGCGTAACTTACTGTCAATCTATGGTAAACGCACTTCACTGGTGTAGGCACTTTAGCCTCGTAACTTTGAACGTACGAGAACTTTTCCTGTCCACCCAGTCCCAAGCATCATTAGTTATTTTAACCCATGGTGGGTTCAGTCATCTCTGTGTTAGCTTTTTTCATGGTACAGCGCACAATCGCTCTAAGTTTGTGCCGCTATTTTCGGGATAGTGGAAAGTGCTTGATTGTTATTTGATTCTGTTTGTTCTTGGAGGCCTTCCCCTCTATATTTCACGCGGGTTTTCATCATTCGCCACTACAGGTTGTCCACTCAAGTTCATTCGTCCACTTCAAGACGTTATCATTCAAGAGTACACGGGTCAGCCTGTTGTGTTAGAGTGTGAGGTGTCACGTGAGCCAAGAGAACCAGTGACCTGGTCGAGAGATCGTAAACCACTTTTGGTGCGCGCAAAAGCTGATGACTATCGTATCGAATCAGACAAGCAGGACACAGTGCACCGCATTGTTCTACCCTTCCTAACTGAAGAATTCATGGGAACGTACAAAATTGATGTGGAAAAACTCAGTTCGGAAGCCAACGTTGAATTCAAAAGTGAGACTCGCTCCCCTCTTTGTTTATAACTAGAAATTTTATGACAGACACCGTGCTATTCACAGAAGTATAACTTACATCGAGTGTTTTCCTGTCATCAATGCACACTCGTGTGTGGACTTGTTTGGACAAGGAAATGGTCACAGTTTTATGACCCAAAAAATGAATATCAATCAAACAACGAAGTTAACGAACACTAAAATAGGAGTATTGCTGAGCAAGTTCGATATGTACATACCCTGTAGTCAGACGTTTTTGCAAGAACAAGCAAACCTAGCTTGGGTTTCCACAATTTATATTGGTAGCACCTTTTAATGTCACCGAAAACTCCAGAGATTGGTGAATGGGAAGTTGGATGCACTTGTACAAAGCACTAATCAGCACTCGTCTCCAGCCGCGGTAACAGAGACAGTTTGGCCGTTCAACTCCGAAACTACATTATGTGTGGTGGTTTGAGTAGGGTCGACACGTCGGTTGACACATCCTATTAGAGCCTTACGGTAATCGGACATGTGGGGGTGGTCGTCGGATTCATACCAGTCGGAAAGGATGTTAGAATTTTGTACTATCAATTTTGGTATGAATGGCTATAGCCTAGTTACTCACACGAGAGCTATCGTGACAGATACCCTGGAGTCAGCGACTGTTCATCCGAGTGAGGTTCATCGTTCCTAAATCTGAGCTGGGAAGGAACGTTCAAGAGGACTAAAAAATAATTCATCTAAGCAGTAAGCAACCATGGTACCCTTTTCACAAACCGACGATGGCACTGCTCAAGCACACTGTACCCAAGCCAGCCAAAATATGGAACAACGATGACCTATTGTCAAAGGACGTGGTTGTTCTTTTGGGATCAGTAAAGGGCATGCTGAGTGCGTGACTTTTGATTACGAGAATCGCGATTATAGTTTAGTACGCAGTTTGTGATGTTCCCGCATAAATGACCACCCATGCCCCTTATTATGAACAGTAATAACATTTCCGACTTTTTCTTGTGTTAACTGTATGATGGTTATATAGCACATAACACGCATCTAGTCTCAGTTTAGCGGTAAGAAACTTCATAATTCCTTGCATAAGTTGCTTCCATGGCAGCCCTGTGAGAAGGTGTTCTACTAAAGCACTTTAACCGAGAGTAAGTGTTCTACCATACCGAAGTATTTCGCTCGCGATTGGTTTGAGCCGACCAAACTAATTGACAGAAGATCTATCGATCTTACAGAGTTGACAATTTGATGCAAATGGTTGGGTGAAAGTTCTAGTCCAAAAACTTCGTTTCTCTTTCAGTGCTATGTCGACTACCGGGTTATGGCCTGGAATAGAGTAAGCCTAATTCAGCATATTTCCATACTGCGAGGTGGCTGTGTGGCCCATCACTCTAAACACTCATTGAAACAGTACTTGATCTGATCTGACTTGAATGCTTCAGACTTAGGGGTTCAAAATGAAGTGGTCCCCCTGAAGCCTGGTCACCTTTTGAAGACAGTTGATTGGAGATGTTGAGGTGAGGGCAGAGTTTAACATGCTGTCAACACACTGAAAACGTTGATCAAGCTCCTTCTTTTGTCTAAAACTCCATTACGTTCATCTTTCGTTTTTCCAGTATCGCCGACGCTACGCCTGTCAGAGACGTTCAGTGATAAACTAATACTGAAGGTCGGTGCTTCATCCACAATAGAGATCCCATTCGTAGCAGTCCCAAAACCGACAGTCGAATGGACATGCACACTGATATCGGCCAAACGAGGCGACCAGAAACCACGGTTCAGAGATGAAACCAACATGTCTATGACGCGGCTGAACCTGAATAAAGTACAAATGGAAGATGCCGGAGACTATCGCGTGGTAATTCGGAACAGACTGGGAGAGGTAACTGCCAAAGTGAAGTTGATTGTGCAGGACAAGCCGTCCCCACCTCGTAACTTATTGCCAAAAGATGTGACAGAGAATTCGCTTGTACTCACGTGGGAGGCTCCGGAACAGCTTGGCGGAGCTGAAGGTGTAGTGGAATACGTGGTTGAATTCCGTGAAGCGTCGACACGTTCAACTAAATCAGTTGGCACTACACCGGACATGGCGATGCCGGTTACCAAAGGATTGACTGTTGGCAAATCGTACATATTTTCTGTAGCCTGCAAGACCGAGGTGGGACAGTCGGACTTTGTGGAAACCCAGCCGATTCTTATGAAATTAAGCTACGGTGAGTTAAAGCGTTTGCACGGCTCAGTCGAGTATATTGAAGGGCGCAACCCGCCGTCGTAATCTAGCGGTTAGGACATTGTGTTGTGGCCGCAAGAACCCAGGTTCGAATCCTGGCGACAGCAGCAGCTTTCGTTCATTTCCGGTGGTATGCCGGGAGTGGACATAGTTCTTTAAACGGGAGTAGATACGCATTGACCAGCCAGCACAATGCTCCCTTCTTGATAGTTCCAAAGTGTGTTCCTGATGGTGTTTCCTCGAAAGTTTGACTGGTGTGAACTGTCTACACTGGAGCGACAAGCCGTCGCCTGTAGCGAGGTACTTTCAAACGGCTTCCATGAGGATGGGAGTAGGTGCTCCAGGTATTCCTTGCCCTTGCCCACCCCCATGATTCACGTGCTGACGTAAAATTGTGAACGTGAACTACCGTACTATATACTATTCTTTAGACCCCATCATCTAGGAAGTTAGATAATGATCGTTTTCACTGTGCTAAAGTTTAACAAGAACCATAAAAAGAAAGGTTACTTCTAGGTTGGATTACCCGGAATTCAACGATTATTGAGTTATCTTTCAGCTGTAATGTCTTCAATGGGCATTTCAACTGTGGATCGTTCCAAGAAAGAGTACTTTGTGTATCCAAGGTTGAGTTGTCCACTGCTAAATGAAGTCAAGTCAAGTCAAGTCAGAAACTTGCCGTAACAGTTAGAGGTGGTATAACCAAAGTGCCAAGCCCGCTTGTTCTGCTGTAACCCTTGGAACCTTGAATTCGAACGGTTGATCTACCAGTAGTGATGATGGATCGGGATCAAAATTCAGGCCATTTCCATTATGATGTCTGTTCTAAGGGAGCATTAGAACCATTTAAGGAATCAGGACTTGCTTCCTAATCGATTTGGGAGGAGAATGTCCCCCCTTCCACTTCCCGCTGAAAATCAGCCGTGTTCTGTTGTGTCGCTGGCTGTCGGTCCCTGATAACTTTTACCACACTCTCCTTGGTTCTGGTTTTCCTACACTCTATAGAGCCAATCTGTCGATGGTCTTGCAGACTGAACTAGAAGAACTTTCCTTTCTCCAAGAGAGTAAGCTGTTTCTGTTATGACAGAATTTCCTCGAAAGATGTGGTACTACATTTCCTCCCATAGAGAACTTTGTCGGTGCAGTAATCACCATGTTTCTCCTATGGTGGCGGAGCCAGTATGGCTGATTGGAATCTCAGGTTTAATGTACTTTTCATTCTTATACTCATTTCTGTTCGTTGGCACGAGTGCCTTTTTGAGACACATTGTTAATGCTCCACTAGAACCCGAAAATTAGTTATATGAACGAGAAAACGGGGAGCACTAACAATGTCTGCTTGTTGAGTAAAATTATTACGACAGGTATATATGCAAACAAGGGACTTATCGTTTTGCAGGTACAGTTTGATTAATTCTGTTGTAAGTCCGGATTCAGGTTTTCGTGTCTTCGCTGTTGTAGCAGCCACACGTATTTACTGACTATCCGTGAGTGAAGCCTGAGTGAAGCGCCGTAAGTCCTGAGCGGCTCTGCCCCGAGTTGGATGACATGCGAAGCTCTGTTGCGGTGTGTTGTGTTGCTGTGCTGTTATCCTATGTGTAGGAACGTTTGTGTGTGTGTGGACGTCAGCACATGACTTGTTGCTACCTCATCGGACGGTAGACAGTCGATGTCAGATGAGTCTGTGTGTTTTGTACGTGGGGGGAAAGAAGACGAGTCTAGGGGTCAAGGGCTTGACTGTGATCTGTGTAGTCAAATGAGTCACGATTCTGTGACGTGAATTGTGAGTGTAAAAAAAGACGGATCTCGTGATCTAGCGAGTGTCGGTGACCTGTACAGTCATGTATGTGGCGAAAGGGTGGCTACAGCATCAAGCAGCTATCGGGGCCAATTTCGCTAATACTTTCACATCAGCGATTCCTAGTCTACTTCCGCACGGGAGGTTAAAAGCCCAATAAAATCAATGAAATCACACTGCTCTCAAGCAATTAGGAAATGTCGGTGCCCTCCCGTTGAGCACCACACTACTCAAGGACCCCACATTTTGTATGTTAGACCGTAAATTTGAACTTGGCTAAGCTGTGCTAGAATTTGTCATCATGCTCCAGTGCAAGATCTCACAAAGGAAACTGGTCTACAGTGCAATTCAATGTCAACGGTAGATCGCTGACGCATGCCAGTTTGTGAAATACATCACCTACTGAATAACAGTGTATGTAAGGTATGCTGAAGATATAGAACGGATTCAACCCAGTTTTTATCGTAGGGGAACCACGTAGTTTGTACGGTTATCTCCAAGATGAGAAAGGACACCAAGTTGGAAGGCGATTAGCATCTCAAAGGAAGTAACAATAAACAGTGATAAAAATCTCACCATGAACGAACGAGTATGTCACCTCTCTACTACTGGAAAATATTTACGTTCCCGATTCTATTCATTCATCCATGCTTTAGCCCGCTATGACTCCACCGCATCTGCACAACCTGAATATTTCGCCCAGTATTTTGACCATTTGAGGTATACGTCGCGTTCTCACACGAATCTGCTCACGCACATGCCTGCGTCTGGCGCTGGCATCGTCGCGTGGAGACGACCGACGTTGCTCTCACCCCGAGTTTGGGGGTGTCGGACAAGTAACAGCAGATTAGGAGCTCAAACCCACGGCCCCTGGTGCACGAGAGTTTGAACGTGGGACGAACAACTGAAGTTAGCAGCCAGGGTAACACCGAGGTTTCTTACATCTCACTGATCTTCGAAGAACATGGCCAGCAGATAAACATGGAATTTCCATTGAATGAGTACAGGCCTTCTCGTATTTCGAATAACCATCGCACTGAAAAGTGAGATGGCCCTGGTGTATCGCATTAAGAGGATCGACAAAGATTTGAGTAGTAACGCTCCAAAAGTGCAGCAATCCCCCAAGTGAAGATTCATGTCTTCCTTTTCGGCCACCTTTCGGATCTGATGGCGCTACAAAAACTTGCGCACACTATATTAGGACAACCCTCTTATAATTCAGTGAAACAATTTAAGAATTGATCGATTTCCGATCGCCGTTTGGTTGGCTGTCTTCACCAAAGGCTTCAAAGTTAGCAAAAAAGCATTAAAATTTTTCTGGAAAAAATCAAAGTGATACGTCTAAATTGATTATTGAAGTATCCTACGGTCCAGCCAATAGCTTTCCCTGGAACTGCAATCGACAAGACTGACTCCTGCTTGCGCATATTTGCACCTCCAACGGTGGGTTTCTGACAGTTCGCTGACGCGTCCTGACTGCACCTGGTGGCCACTGACAGCCATAGGTTGTTCGGTTGCTGAGCCTGGGTGAGTTTCGCCATGTTTGCTTGTCCGCTATCACTCACCGTCGAATTAGCACTCGGTCTGTTGGAGTTTGACCGGTCTGTCTATCCAAGAGTTCTGGGGGGGGGGGTCGAGTGCCTTGATAGCCTGACTCAGCTGTGCCGAGTTGCTGCGTGCTGATGATCTATACTCACGAACTTGAGTGTGAAAGTCGCCTGTCATTTCCCGTTAAATGGTTCATGCGCAGGTGCGTAGGTGAAAACATCCGCGCGAAAATGCAACGTGCCGATTGGATGATCGGAAAACTGTGTGAAATACTCGAGCTTTGCGGAATTGGTGTGGTCAGGGCGTAGGTCAATCGACCCTTTATCTACGCCTACTTTGCTGCTGAACGAGTTTTTTCTAATCAATTGGGAAAAGGTTGGAATCGATTGAGAAGTAATCGTTTCAGAAGGGCTTGGTAAACGATCGGTAGTTTTTTTATTTGAACAGCGTTTCGCTTTTGACACAAAATCTTCATCAGGCTAGCAGGTCAGGTCACCAAACTGGCCAGGTCATAAGACAGACGGGGAACCAATCAGTAAGTCCTCTTCAGATTATCACAATAGATCATTGTTGAGTGTCAATTAACGGCTCTTGTCGGCTGGTGTGGTTGCGTTGGTGGATTGGGGGAATTTCGAATTATTTTTGTATACGAACTCGTTCTCAGATGTTCACCCGGCACTAACGGTTATGCTTTTTAACGGAATAAGCTTATACTCTAACATACGTCGATTGCGTAAGAGACAGCCCGCACGCATCAAACTTAAAAGGCTTCTGCAGGAGATATAAGAAACCGATCTGTTATGGATAGATGACATCCAAATGCCTGATCATTTTCCAGTCAGAATGATAACGGTACAGGATGCTTCGAATGGTAAGAGGTTTTCATTACTTCGTCACGATAGACTGTTCGCACTTGATCGCGTGTTCTACATTCCATTGACATTTGTCATTCAATAAGGGCTAAGTTTTACTTTGCTGGTAGTGAATCTCTCGATTTATCACTTCGACTATCCCGGATCTCATGATTACCCGCATAGATGTTCCATCGGCACCGACCAATGTCCGTGCGTCTGTCAGTCCAACTCGTGCTGAACCGGAAGTACAAAGTGTTCATCTGAGTTGGGACAGTCCACCAGTCGCGGATTCGGCACCGGCTGAATCACGTCCATCGCATTATCTGGTTGAGATGCGAGTTGCTGGTGGACGAACATGGCAGCCAGTGGCCAAATCCCAGACAATCACAAATCCCGAACTGACGTTCCTGGCAAAAGAGGAATCAATGAGTCCTGAGAAACTTTACGAATTCAGAGTCGCTGCTGTGAACAAAGCTGGAACCAGTGAACCATCCAGCCCATCAAATCAGATTGAACTTGGTAAGTTTTCAATATGTTGATGTGTTTACCTCATTCGCTGACCAGAATGTGTGAGGAGAAATGAAATGTCGGGAAAATCGGATACATATGTAATCTGTGCGGTGCTGTCTAACTCAATGACCGTCCCGTTTTGCTTCTTTATGCGTTTATGCAGGCGTTGCGCTGGAATTCGAAAGACCATTAGAGGATCTTGTGATCGTTGAAGTGAAACCAACTCCCTATCGGTTGGACTGCGAGTTGTCGCGCAATCCAAGGACAGCTGTATCATGGACTAAGGACAAGAAGCCCTTCACCATTCCTCCAAATGAGACTAGAGTCCGCTTTGTGAATGAGGGTACACTTCAAGGAATTGTGTTCGAACGTATCACGGACGCAGATGTGGGTGAATATGCCATCCAGGTTGAGCATCTATCGGGCCAGGCCAAAGTGGAAATCAAAGGTAGGTTAACTGAAGCTTGTTGAATGCAGGAACCCTATATTTGTGTTCCCCTCATACTACTTTCAGTCCATTCCGTTGCTACAGCTACATGAAGCCTATGTGTGGATGAGTGGCTAAATTCAGACATCAGTTGGGGTCTGTTTAGTTCAGTTATATTTTCCTATCTATAAACTACTACTTATAAGGCTGGTGAGAACTATTCAAAGAATTTTCAACCTTATAAGTAGTGTCGTATCGAGAGAATCACTTCGACATACTGAGTATCGTTATCGCTGAAATATGAGGCAGTCTTTGTGGGGCATATTCAGTCAAGCAATAACACAAACTAGAGATTCAGTTAAGTTCCCCTTTGACACTAAATAAATTTGCTAATGATAGGGAAACTTCGGTTCCGAAGTGTTTATCGTCAATAGGAGTAGGGTGAGGCCAGTGGGGTCTAATCAATTAAAACAATACGATTTCCGCCTCATTTTTCAGTTGGGACAATATTCAAGGTATCAAAGTGTGTTTTACTGCTAGTAGCAAGGTCAATGAAAACTGTTGACAGCCCACTTCTGGTTTCACCGTCACTGGGATCCACGAATAAACCCAGTTCCTGAATCCTCACCACCATACAGTGGATTTCTTCCGATAAACTACGAATTATCATTGTTATTATTGCTTTTACTGTTAGGAACGAGAGAATCGAGTCGCTGGGTCTCCCGCCAACACCAACTTGAGTCGCAAATGAGTGTTCATCATGACATAAGTATAGTTTGGAGTGCACGTAAAAAATAGGGCTGGTGGAGATTCGGAGACTGCTGAGTTTCCCGATGCGGGTAGGTTTCACGGTCCCGAATATCAAACGGAAGAACTGGGTTCGAAAGTCTACACACAAGTAATTGGAATTACACAACAAACCTCAATTATCCACGTTGATGGCGTCGAGTTCGCAAGTTTGTCACTGACCTGCGCAGCACAGCGTCAAAGTCCACAGGCCAGAAAACGGCAAGTGGATTGTCGGCGTAGGTTGCGATCATCCCTTCCGGTCCCAATTCCGTTATTCTGATTGCCTGTGCGATCACACAGGTAGCACGACAGGACTGGTCAGGGAAGACTCAGTAGATTGAGCACGGGCGCGTCTGGTCAGTGACACACACATGCTAGCATAGTCTCGGACGCGGCGACCTTCGCAGCAAGGCGAGTAGTGGGTACGGAGGCCGTGACGGTGATCAATAAGCACACGCGCGAAGTGAGCGAATAGATAGGGGAGTAATCGTGATGTTTGGTTGGGTATACTTGAGACCGCTTATTTTATGATTTTCAAGAAGGGCGAAACTGATATTTGGCTGTTCATAGTTTTCGTCGACCCTAGGAGTAGTGTAGATATACGGTGGGATTGTCAGCAAACTCGATTTTATCAGCTCCAGTGGAGGACCTGTGAACTGTTTTTGAAAACAAGGGTAAGGTAACCATTGACGACATTGGACCTTATGCCATTTAGAAAAAATACCGAAGTTCGGTATGATTTACAAGCATTTCCAGAATGGACTTTTCCTCACGAATACATGACCAGAACTAATTTTAAGTGGACTAATTATGACAAATTCCTTGACCCATGAGGTAGCTATAAAATGGTTAAACTCCGTATAGTAGTATCGGTTCTCCCACAAGGGTAACTCTCCCTAGAGCAACCCATACAGTTGTTCACTAGGGTTCATCGTTTAAGGGGAGGTACACGGTAACTTGTTTATCTGTTGTATAAGATTCGTCATAACATATGGTTACTGTTTGGCATCCAAACAGAGGCTACGGTACATGCATATCTAGAATATCCTCAGTTCACCCCGCTGTGGATTCCATGATCCACAGAATGCACTCATTAGTACATTAATTTGATTTTGAAGAGAGACTACATTCAATACACATGCATCTCTTTTTTAGCATATTTACCGAGGAGTTTTCAGTAACCCTACGAGTAGTGTATTTCGTCTAGACAATGAATCCTATAACTTTACTTCATTTCCTAGGTGTTATCGTAGTCAACGTTTTCAGTTGAGACAGTGACCCACCGAACTGCGCACGGATGAGGTCTTCTCGATGGTTGACGAAATATTTACAGACTGATTACTAATCTCGGCGTACAGATCAATGATCATCTGATTAATATTCGGACTAAACTCTTCATGTCATTATGCGCAGCCATTTCCATGGCGTTCACGAAATTCTAAGAGTAGATTTCGTACAGCGATTCGTACAAAGCATGATGTCCACAATCAGGGTAACAAGTATGAGACTCTTTGATTCCCCCTGAAGCTTCGGAATTCGACACCATAATGGTCGTCACTTGAATTCACTCATTTGTGTTTCGGGTCGTCCTCAGTGATCGCTTTCAATAACTGCAAACTTATGTTGTTACTTTCCAGCTCCTCCAGCAGTGCTATTTTCTGAAGATTTCCAAGATCGGATCATACTCAAGGCTGGTTCGTCCAAAATACTCGAAGTTCCGTTTGTCTCGACACCGAAACCCCAGGTCGATTGGACGTGGGCATCAAGTTCAAACCCAACACAGGAACAACGGCCCCGATTCAAGCCAGATATCGTAGCCGGATTGACGACGCTTCCACTTAGTCGTGTTCGTCGTGAGGATAGCGGTGCATACAAGGTTACTATTAAGAACGAATTAGGGCAGATCTCACAAGTGACTCATGTCACCGTTATTGACAAACCGTCAGCGCCTAGAAAACCCCGAGTCACTGAGAACAATGGAGAGACTGTCGTCTTTGAATGGAACCCACCGGAAGACCTTGGTGGATGTGATAGTCCCTTGGAGTATGTTGTGAGTGTACGTGATGCGAGTAAACGAGGAACTCAAGCAACGATCGTGGCTACGGTCACTGACCTTAAGCACACAATCGAAGGGCTACAAGTTGGTAAAGACTATGTATTTTCTGTCTTGGCCAGGAACGAAGTTGGAGATTCACAAGCTGCAGAAACTCAGCCAGTTACAGCGAAATTCGCCTTCGGTGAGTTGACTGTACGCATCTACCTTTGCGGCTAATCACATTTACTTTGCTCTTGCTTTTGAAAGGCTGGTCCGGTCGCGAGCAATTTTTTTAGTTACTGCTACTCACCAGTTGGGTGACGGGTAATCAGATACATGACTTTTTGGTTAACGAACTGTTTCTAACAGGACGAGTATTGCTAAGTTTTTCAGGATCCGACCTTATTTTCACCGCGACCTCGGGACAAATGCCAAGCTATTCATATCAACACTCTGACTACTTATGAGTAGTCAGAGGATTGTTTGAATAGGTCAGCAGCCGCCCAAAACCCACCATTTTTGTTTTGCAACTTGTTAGATGGCCTTCTTGACATTTTCCACTTCTCTTGAGGTGTAATTTTTGTGGTTCAAAATTCACTTTGGCGCAACATTTATTTGTTTTAATATGGGTTCCATGTCGTTCTGAAAATTAATACCCTAATTTGCCGTTTGTGTATTTTACGAAGGAACCAGTAGAATGATGAGACTTAACTTAACTGACTGGATTGCATCTTATTTACCACTCGCATGCCAAACCCGTCCATGCCTTGTAACAAACTATAGATATTGAGTAGCTCATCGCTTCTGCTCAGTGACTCCTTGAAGCTGATTCTTTCCCTGGGGTGATTCCGTTTTCAGTCCATTCAACCTTCCCCATTTTACACACTGAATTGTCACTAGCTGATTTCAGAAGTCTTCTGTTCTATCTCGCAGACTTCAGTGGCTTTTTAATTTACTTTTCTCCAACTTTTCTTTAGCGTGTAGAAACCTCTGATCGATGTCTAAGTAGCTTCTGATGTATTCAACTGTAAATATTTTTTGCCCCTATCAGATGTACCGGAAGCTCCCGGGAAACCGACTGTGACAGTAAAAGAAACTGGGAAGATTGCTCTGCACTGGACAGCTCCTTCATCTGATGGTGGATCCCCAATTGTTGCGTACGAGATTGAAAGTTTGCCAACCCGCATACCTGTCCCAGGTCAACGCCGCACTTCATCCGTTGGAGTGAAACCAAAGTTTTCTACGGTGACAAGAGGAATCCAGTTCGCGCCAGACGCGCAACCAGAAGCGGAAATCGAAGGTTTATCCCCTGATATGCAGTATGAGTTCCGAGTTCGAGCTGTGAACAAGGCGGGTCCTGGAAGTTTCAGCCAGCCCAGTGACTCTT
The DNA here is from genome assembly GCF_000715545.1 of Opisthorchis viverrini. Classification (NCBI taxonomy): domain Eukaryota; kingdom Metazoa; phylum Platyhelminthes; class Trematoda; order Opisthorchiida; family Opisthorchiidae; genus Opisthorchis; species Opisthorchis viverrini. The sequence goes on along the minus strand of NW_008751698.1, from coordinate 1,399,664 downwards.
GTGTACCTTTAGTCAAAGGTGAGTCGCTTGGTAAACCAACCTGTATATTGTTAATCACTCATTTGAGCATCTTGACCGTGGTGACATTTCATTGCTCTGGAGACTATCAGCATTGCAGCACGGTTCGGTCGGTTCAGTTCATTTTAAACAAAGGTTCTACCTGGCTGTCTATATCTGATATAATCTCATAGAACTACAGACAGTATCTGTTCCAAATGGCTATCTAATTAAAAAGAGGGCTGTATGTTAGGAACGATAGTCTCATTAGTTTAACTATGCTTTTCCAGTCTTCCGTATCGTCAGTCACAGTGTTCATAGGCAATCTTTTCACAATTGGATTGATTGACTCTCTCTTTTGGAATAAGGTCCTCGCGTACCTAACAAACCAGGAACACCGTCCGCAGAGGCTCTAAGTGATTCCAGTGTCAAAGTTTCCTGGATTCCTGTGACTGAAACAGAAGATTTTGGCCCGGCTGACGCATATCAAGTAGAACTGGACGAGGATGGAGAAGGTGACTGGAAAGTTGTTGGGACAACCACCACACCAGATGCGTGCGAATTTGTGGCGCATAAACTGGATAATTCGAAGCGCTACCTGTTCCGAGTACGAGGTGTGAATAAGGAAGGGGTTGGAGAACCGTCCAAGCCTTCCAATCAGATTTACCTGAAGAAAGGTCAGTTCCCTGTTTTGTTTTGTTGTAGTTGAGCCTTACCATACCAGAACAGGAATGGTGTCCGTTTTCACACACTTGGTCTTTAAAAAATAGGTCCTGAGACATTTGTGTTCTGGTAGAATATTTAACAATAAATCGGGATAAAAAGCAGTAGTTTCTTTTATCTCCACATCGCGAATTTAGCCTTTGGTATGGTGACGCTGGTGAAGTCAACTAAAAACCGTAACAGTTGAAATTCTTTGTATCTAATAGTGTAACCCCTTTCATGCCTGTTTCCACACTACTGGGTGGAAACTTACTGTTCGTACTTGCATCTTTTCAATAGACGCGCCACTTGCAATTACAAAAGAGCTCGAATCAGTCCTGGCTGATTCCCTCCCGGAAGTGGTGTCCTTCGAATGTGGTATCTCAAAAGCAGCCCAAAAAGTCCAATGGTTCCACAACGGCAAGCGTTTGGATGCTGCCCAGATACGTAAATACAGGATTACAGATGACGTCCTATCTCAGCGACTTGAAATCCTCAAGGTCACGCCAGAGGATATTGGTGAATACTCAATCAAAGTGGACAAACTTGAATCGAAGGCTACGTTTGCCTTAGAACGTAAGTTCGAACTACATCAGTGTTGATTACTGCTCAAACTAATCCATTCTGACCGATTTATGCTCTCGGGGCATCAGGGTTTTATCCAGTATATCGTTTGTTCTCAAACGTTGAATTTGTCTTGAAAATGAACCGTGTACTATATCATAGTTGTGTTGCTAAAAAGCTATCCCGTGTAATCTCAAACTGCCAGTCCCAGTTGTACAATGGACTGGATGATGATGAATTAATAGTCGAACTTTTGTACCACCAACTATTATAAGCCTTGATTAAGTCATCCTATATTCACAATTCACTTTCCAGTTGCTCCACGGCTGTGCCTCCCGGAGAATTTCGAAGACACTATTGTTCTCAATCAGGGTGCTAGCCGCACCGTTGAGATTCCCTTCATGGCTGCTCCTAAGGTTGATCAGATTGACTGGTATTGGAACGGAAATCCTATACTTCCGGATGGAAACAAACGTGCTGTGCCTCGCAATGATATGCTGGGTAAAGCAGCAATCGTGTTCACAAAGGTGGAACGCACAGATGCTGGAATGTATGAGGCGGTAATTAGGAACAAATTTGGAGAGGCCAAGGCGTTGCTCACACTGAAAGTATTATCAGGCCCTGGTCCCGTGCGTGCACTTGAGGCCAACGTGGAATCAGCGACAGAACTAGTACTGCTCTGGAAGCCACCGGCAGAGGGTGACGATGGTGGAAGTCCTGTGACATCGTATCGGGTTGAACAGCGGTTGGTTGCACCTGCTCCTGGTGCCACTGCAAGGAGTTATGCCCGTGAGTGGAGTTTAGTCACCACTGTGGATGCGTCGTCAAAGATCCCCGAGGACGATATGTTTGTTTGTCGTTTGGATAAACTGATTCCTGAAACTACTTACTCTTTCGGAGTGAGTGCCGTGAATGCGATCGATACTGGCGTACGAACAGAAACGCTCGAAGGCATTTTCATGAAATGTCCACATGGTATGTTTCCCACACTTGTCGTAACTAAATTCGTTTTTCAAAGTGATTCCATTGATTGATGGTGGTGTGGTGATCCTATACTTTCTGACAGAGATTTCATCCTGCCAGGGAAACCAATCTATACTGAGAAGCACAGTACAGCTTTTTCATCCTTTTTTGGACTAATTATCAACAGTGCGCATCTCATGAGGTTCAGCGATGTTCACCTGTCACAACCATTCATACGTAAGTCGGTTATCGTTAGTGGAGAGCACAACCTGTTGGAACATTGCAGACCTCCCAAAATGAGACCAACAGTTGTTCATAACATTGCAGACCTCCCAAAATGAGACCAATAGTTGTTCGTCGACTGCAGTATTGTGAAAGTTGAATTACTCTGACCTTAGGATTACACTGTAGATAGAGATGCAAAAGAGATTTGTAAAGAAGGAATGATAACCCGGGGGACACCTAAGGGAGTTGGGACATTCTACGTCGTATTTGATGTAACATTTATGCATTCAGGCTTAACGATTTGTTTACGTTCCTACACAACACGCGGTGGGGTTTGTAAACGATCATCCGATGAATAGTACAGACACAGTATACCGATTGACGGGATCGTCTCCCGAAGAATTCTTCCCGAAGTAGTTCCTCCTATTCAGCACTTACCATAACCGCATTTACCTTATGCTTTGGTTCAACTTACGAGCTGCTGCTCGTCTGAATCTCTACTTACCGTATTTCAGCGATCGTTTCCTGGTTATTCTCAGTGGCCTGTTTTTGCTTACCCGCCCCGCTGTATGCAGCAAATTAGGCGACCCTGCTGATGACACTACGTGACGGCCGATGTGGCATGAGTTTATTTGTGTATGTGCAATTAATGGTTGTACGTGGGCTAGGATACTGCCGGGGCGCCCACACCTAGACAATTGGACGATTAGGGTCCCCAACCAAAGCTTTCGGCTTAAAAGTCTGGCCGCAAGACAGCGGTGTTTGGCGGGAAATGCAAGTGCATTTCAATTTTTACAGAATAAATCGCTACATCTTACAAGCCCCAACCTGGAGGGCCCAGGAACCTCTTCGTCAGACCCCTAAACATTGACCAACCTGATATGCGAGACTGCGAGTGTCGCACGGACACCTCCCAGTATAGCTCAATGGGTACACAAAGGGTACACTTCCGGACGTGTGAGAGTGTACGGAGAGCTCTCCAAAAGCTTCCGCACACAAAGCGGTGTCCGTCAGGGATGCCCACTCTCTCCATTCCTTTTTAACTTTGTGATCGATGAAATAATGAGACGAACGCTGGAGGGTCTTCAAAACCCTGGTGTTCAAATAGCC
>NW_008751698.1:1370559-1395307 GCF_000715545.1 Opisthorchis viverrini | reverse complement strand
CCCCCCCCCCCGCCAATCATCGGTGAAGGAAACTGCGGCAGATACAGCCACTGTACGACGAGTACGCGGTTATTACAGCTGATGATGATGATGATGATGATGATGACACAAACAGTCACATTACGTTAAGGCCCAGTCTCTTCGTGACCACAACCAAGCATCAGTATTCAGTCATGCTGCCGATGATGGTGGTGGCGATGACGATGATGTTATCGTAAATTTGCATACTGTTAACTAAAGCTTTACATGATCTGACTTCACTTGATTTGACGTGAACTGACTTATCGCATGACCTGTTTATTTTAATTCCATCATCCTTTAAACGAATAAGTACGGAGCCATTATCATACCGACATTTAGACGACAATCGGGTATGTCCAAGTTAAGGATTACGTCCCCGGGTGTGATTCTCGAAAGCGATCCTGCCGATTGGTCTCCAACGACTCTCAGAATTGATGATATAGTCTGAGTAAACTGGCGGTTATTTGGGATAGTTTCTAGCATTTTATGCACCCTATCAGCATTGAGGTTTAAAATGACAGACAGTGAAATGTCCGAAACGGAAAAGACCGTGGGTAGGGATTTTAGAGATTCCTCCGTGTCCTGCTGAGAAATCGAATCGGTCGATCTGTCAGCCAGCTGTTTCATCTCTATTTTAACTCCGCACCTGATAGTAGGTAAACGCGTGTATTAGTAAGCTGGGGTGAAGAAGTAAATTCTTTGCCGAATAATGTCGATTGAACCGAGGCTACATCTTTTTGTTGTATTCTCGTCTGGCTGAGCTAAGAAGCATGGGGTGCAGAGTAGTCCTCACTCTGCAATAAAAAACCCTTCCACTGGCGGGTTATATTGTGTTGAGAGATAAGTGTCCACGGCGTTCGCTTCAACGTATTGACAAACCATTCTGCCTGTTCGTTTGACTGAGGCTGGTACGGTCGGACGTACTCGATAGTATCCTGTGTGTAAAACCCATTGCAAACTCTCAGTTTATACTCTCGCTTCCTGTCAGTAAATTCCATAGGCTACAATGGGACATCTTTGACTGTTTCAGCTGGGCCTGCATCTTCTATCGCTGGAAGTCCACCCACAGATGTGTGGAACATATGTCGAACACCTGAATCCTTAATGATAGGCAGCATAACCGAGTCTTGATTTGGTGTTTTAGACGTGAAATCAGCTGTCAATCTCGATAGCGCATCTGCCCGCCCGAAACATGATGTCCATTGATGTCCATTGTTAAAACTTGCATGTGAGGAATGTGGAAACTCACCTCTGACTCCGATTTACCGTGATACCGGAGACTGATTGACTGTCATCGTACAACGTAAAACGAAACCATGGTATAGATTATGAAACCTTCTAACTGTAGACTTACGGGTCTGTTCTTTTTTGATCCTGGCAAGATAAGTAGTAACTAGACTGTCATGAAACAACAAAGTAATTGATAGAAGCACTTGCTTCCCAAGGAAGTTTGTCCCAGCATGAAGACGGCCTCGGATAAGATTACTCGTAGTGTTCCACAAGGTTGACCTTCAAATCGGAGGAATAGCAGTACATGAAAATGGGTGGGACTAAAATCCCTAATCTATCCTCAAGTGCCTGAACTCGATGTTTTTCAGACAATGTGTCAGTGATAAAACTATAATTTCTCATGATGGCTGGACACGTTAAGTTAGAGCTGATTCATTTCCCTCCAGAATGTAGGTAAAGCTGGGGGTATGATGATTCTTGTCATTTGTACTTCTTCACAACAAATGTTTGTGGTTCTTTTCTCTGTACAGATAAGCCAGAAAGTCCCACGGACATTCGTGCAAAACCGTTGGATATGCACACCGTTCAGCTAGAGTACACTCTTCCAAAGACCTCGGACGCTGCGCCCATCACCGAAATCTTGCTGGAATATCGTCCCAAGGGGCAATCGAGGTGGGTTTCTCATGAAAAACTTAATGGTTTGCTGAATCTGTGAGTCAAACAAAGTATACCTACATTTTTCCATAATTTAGGTGGTTTTCCCTGACTGTTCCGGTCGCCAACACAGCAACAATTTCCAAACTGGAGCCTGGGACCGAGTATGAGTTTCGTGTGTCGTGCTCAAACGTTGCTGGTGCTGGCCAACCTTCAAGGGTTGTGAAAGCACAGACAATGGAAGCTCCAAGTGAGTAATGCTGCCCCTCTTGTTGTGTGCACAGTGTAGTAACTATGGTATGACTACAGTTTGCTGTTTTTTTCAGCATAGACGTCGACAGCTGCAGTTAACTGTCTAGTCGGTAACCGTCCGCACTGCATCGAAATGCTCCATTTTTCCAAGCTATTTTTATTTCAGTTTGCCAGTCAACTTCAGTAGCCGTGTAGAATCCGGGCCACCGTAACGGTATACACAGGGTTAGCTGTCGCTGTTGATTGACCTATCACAAGCTTGAGTCGGAAGGGAGGTATGTGGGGGCATCTGTAGTATTGACATTAAGCAGCTGCAATTATCAGGGGGCGGTAGTTGGAACAGAAGAGTCTATACAGACAACAGGACTGTAACAAACAACGGATTGGACAGTGGGAACCACCGGTTTGATTCTAAAACAAGTTAGTTCGGTTGTAAAATGGATACCAATGTGTCATAAGTATTAAGGAACTGTGGTACCGAACAGTCACGATGGCGGGGAGGCTAGCTGATACGTCAGCGGACTCACTCGAACATAAAAAATGAGAAAAAAACGAATACAGAAGAAACGAAACGCTGGAAACGTCCGGAAAAGTCGTCAGACGAACAGATAGGAGGGATATGAAAAAAGTTCAGCACAATTCATAGTGTGTCGTAGGTTGTCCGGTGGATGAGATTCAATTAGTGCTGTGGTCTTTGGAGCTGATAAGCGTGTGCATATTGTCAGTAACGCGGGAGCGCAAGTATGGGGTTTGAGACTCACAGGCACTGTTGGGTGGCGCCTCGCCATCGGGATACTGTTGTGGGGATGCCATTGTGGTGTAGCCTGGCGGTGCAGCTCGGGTTAGCTACTGGGATATTGTTGCATACTGGGTGGCCTTTTCGAAATGATCTTTCGCCAACCAGCAAAAGAAATGGACGCTTTTCAACAACACACACAAACTGGCCATTGCTTACTTTCGAACAGTCTGACGAGTTTTTCCCAGGAACCGACAGACAACCTTTGTACTGCTCATTCCAGTGAAGCACATCACCGACGAGTCTTCCGAAAATTCGTCTACACTACTTAACACTCAAACAAGTGGTTTCATCGCCCGTTATTGAGTTACACGGTCGCGTCACCGGAGTTATGGAAGGAATGTACTTATCACCAAGTGAGACAGTGTGCTACAGCCTTACGCAACCCATTCATACAGTCACCAGTGGTGTGATGACCAAATGCCTCCACCACTCGCGTAAACACGCATTACGGGCACTGTGTACCTCCGCTCAAGCGGACATGGGCACGCAACCAACCCGTTGGGCCGCCTATTGATTATACAGCCAAACGGCATTCGTTAAACGCATGCATAAGAAGTCCAGTTCTCCTGATATGAGCAAATTTACAAAGGCGCCAAATCGCCTGCCCAGCCAATCAGCGATCTGGAGCTACACTTCCCTTTTTCACCGCACGCTTTACTGGCTTTGAGGGAGAATGCACTTTCCACCAATCAAAGAAAATGTCAAACTTACCTCGCACATGCATCCAAGCTATCCTGACAGGTGAATAAGTTTCCCAGTGTACACGCCATAGGAGTCAAGCCATAAGCACGTCTTCCACCCATTAAGTAGAAGATCAGTTACCAACTAAACGCACTCGTTGGGTTAACTGCCATCGTGAAAGCTGGGCAACCTTTCTTCAAATTGAATAGGCTTCTGCTGTGCATTCGATAATAATGGTCGATACGCATAACTGACAGAGGAACAGCTAGAGTGAGTTTGCCCAGTTAACTTCGTTTGCCCATCAGTTAGCATGTTTCCGTTCTGTTCTGTTGGTCCCTTACAATTTTGCTTGAACATCTTCTGATGCACCGTGACGAATATCTACTTAGCTACGGTCAAACCCAGATTATAGCTTGGGTAATGATGAAAAAAACATATAATGCATGATCCTTATGAGAATTTGTTGTTGCGTTCTGAACGGCTTTTGTGTATTGAGGGGGTGTCCCACATGGGGTGTATTCTGGAATATTTTGAAAATATTCTGAAATAAATATTGTGAGATATTCAATTCCCCTCCAAAAAGGTGCTACACGTTAGGAGGTTGCTTACTACCGTATTCATGTACGAATATACTGACCATGCAGTGAAATCAGCTTAGGACTGGTCCTCTCAACAACCTTTGTGAATGGGAACAGGGGAAATCTAATTGAGTGAAACTTATTGGGTAAAGTAAAAGTGGTCTCAGTCAGGCATAAAGCAAGGTTAACAAAGAATTGACCGGGGCCTTCTGTGGACGGCCCCGGTCACCTGACTTCTACGTGAGCGGGTAGTATGTCAGGCGTCCGCCCTACTTGTGAGTTTTACTCCTTTTCGAATTCGCTCCTTCTATCCGAAAATGCGGCCAAAATAAAAACAGGCGCACCATGTGGAGAACAGACAGGTGGAGTGACCTTGAGTTAACTGGGAGATTCAAGCTTTCACCAATCTGCCATATGAACAATCAGCCAAAGTCCACACGGATCAGAGTAGGGAAACATGAACGATAGTAGACCGGAAAATACGAAGGTCTAACCTGAGTGCATATAAAAGCTGAACATTCTGGTCCCAGTGTGGAACCAACAAGCATATCATCAAACGTATTCGCACTCTGGTGTGTTTGACGTGTTTATGTTTACCCTATGATCAGTTAATTGTACTTGACTAGAGTCAGGAGATGTTTTAAACGTTTAACCAATATGTTTTGAAAGCCACGAAAACCATGAGCCTATTAACATCCCAGCCATTACGAAAATGACAAATCTCCACTTTTCTTTTCTGGTGAACTCAGCACATGTATCTAGTGTCTACCAGAGTCAGTTTGGTTTTTCAAGGTATACTCTAAGGTGAAATCTCTTGCGATATTCTTTGACTGATTGCAGGAATACGGCAATTACAGTGCCAAAGTACCGGATGACTTGCCTCTGAGTCACGGGCTACTCGGATAAACCAGATTTCCGTGGGGTACCCGAGTCGCCCACTTTCTTTGCTAAGATCTGCTAAGTCCACAAGTTGTCAGACTAACAAAGTACATCCCCACTTCCATAGATCCACAAGAACTTCGACAATAAAGTCTATCTTTACATTTCTGTGCCACGCAACTTAGTGCACTCTGATTTCATGTGAATGTAAAAGACTGACATTAGCGAAATACACTCATCTGAGAACAAATTCGGTTCTGCGAGAGACTTACCTGGAACCTAGCTAAACCTCTCGTTTGTGATGTTTCCATGCTAGGTTCCAGGTGAGTCTCTCACAGAATCAAATTTGTTTGCGAATGAGTGTATATTCGCTAATTTCGTGCAATCTGGTTTCAAGTAGAACATAAGGTTGACGGAAACCCGGGGACTTCGTCTACCTGATGTGCCCCGAGAAGGGTGAAACCGGTCGTGGGCTGTCGAAGAGTTTTCATCAACCTTATGAGTAGTGCGATACGATTATAGAGGGCTGACAATTTTTGAAGTGGCAACTGAAGTGTTGGGCTATCTTCAAATCCCAAAGTATTCTGGCTTTCAATTAAGACTTGATTAGCTCTTTAAACGAGTGGCGAAGCGTTGGCTTTCTATGCCAGCAGCATTGTCCGCAGTGGTTAGGTAGTGGTTAGGTTAGTTGGACACTACCTCTGGGTTTGCCGGCCTTCATGTACAGTAGTAGATAAACTTTGATGTTTTCTAGCACATTAACCTGCTGGAACTTTAAATACTGCAGAACCACCTGGGCCACCAAAACTATTCGAAGTTTTACCTGCTGCTTTGGATCAATTGATTGTCAAATGGAAGGCCCCCGAAGAAGACGGCGGAGCTCCCGTCACGGCGTATGAGATCGAGATCACCGACGCCACAGGACTAGAGCTATGGAATCCGGTCCACACGCATCCCGTAAGCCGAACAGACAGCGAGCCTTTCGAAGCAACCATTGGGAAACTGGACGATACGAAGACATATAAGGTTCGCGTGGTTGCGACAAACAGCATTGGTCGAGGTGAACCATCAATTCCTTCCAAATCGGTCGCCCCAGGTAGGTTTCTCCCTAGTATGAACCGTTGAATACAGTGTTTAAAGCGCGCATTAAACCAGTAATGAGACACCGAAGGTATCTGATGTGTGGCACATTTTTACGTCTTGCAAATTGTTTCGTCCAGAACTTATCACCTAATGAATTACATTTCCTCTTCGCGACACCAGGTGAAGAAGTTGGGATCGTTCGTCCATTGACCGACATATATTATGATCAAATCCCTGGCACTGGAGTTAGTGCGGATCTAGAATGCGAACTAACACACCCGAATTGCCGCGTTCAGTGGTTACGCGGAGGAAGACCAATTCAATTAGGACGAAAGTATGACTTCACTCCAGAAGGATGTGTTTACCGTTTAAGCATCCGAGATATCACGGTGGACGATTTCGACGTATACCAGTTGACGTACAAGAAACTAAAAACGGAAGCGTCGGTCGGGGCCAAAAGTGAGTCTTTACGATATCACAGCGGATTTTTTGCATGCTGTGTCATGCAAGCGTTGTGTCTGGGACTTGAAAACCGTTTATTACACCCAAATAGTTTAAGTGAATATTTTTTCTGATCAGCACTCGATCTGAGCAGGGCTATTGCTATTGTGTAATTGTGTATTGAGTGTGGATCCTCCTTGGAAAAAAACATCCAAAAGATCTCTGGTTGCGACAACTGTTGGCGGCACAGAGCCTTCTACGGGAAAAGGAGCCTTCGCTGCAAACCATGCAGGCGATATATTATTGTTTGCAGAAGTTCCCCAGTCTTGGATGAATTTGATCTAGCCTGTGGCTTTCACCACTCATGTATGTTGAGTTTGTGCATCCATGATATTCAGTCCCAAGTTTTTTGGATCTTGTGATCGAATAGCTTGAGGTTGTGAGTTGATTTACCTACCTCCGGAGCGGAAACAGGCAACATAAGTTAGCAAGTAAGATCCTGAGTTGTGAAAATAGGGGCGGCGACAAAGGTACGACATAAGTCCTTTCGTAAAAGGATGAGTAAATTGTACATTAGTCAGTTCGGTTTGCTCATCCTGCGTAGAAGATATGTAACGACTGTTCACATTTTGCCACCGCTGTTTGCGCAGCAGTCCCGGATTTTGGTAGAAGAAAAGCTTGCGTACTGCAGAAGCATCTCATCGCGTCTCAGATGAAGGAAAGGACTCAGAAATATTCGCATTGAGCAGCTCTTCCGGCCTGGAGACGTCTCAAAAGTACAACCACGCCGATTGTCCAGAGACGCTCTGTTTAACGTGTCCGGCACTGGAAAAGATTCGTACAAATTAATCAACAGCATGAAGGACTAATTAAAAAATGACACAATATCAACTCAGTGATGTTGACTCATTTCCTTGGCTGATGTAGCATAGAACCGAGCCTATTGGCGAGCCTGTTGTTCCTTTCTAACTAGCTTTTTTCTACGTTTTTACTATTTTTATAGTACTGATCTTATGTACCGTCATACATCCTGATAGAGCGAACAATTTGAGCGAAATGTGCAGTGATATATTTCGCAAGGACCGGTTGTAAATGGTCGGCACCGTGTTTGGTGTGATTCATTGTCGGCCTATGTGGCCCTCAATCAGAGTAGCCGACAAAACTACGTGGAATGTTTGGTCACGTGCTGTCGCCTCATGTCAAGTGCAGCCGTGCAACAGTGCAAACAGGAAAGTGACCCGACGACAAGCGTGCGCATGCACGTGTTGTGCTGACTGAGGGCCTTCTGAGCATCGCCATTGCTATGCTGTTTTAACTAATCAAGCCTAGTCAAAACCATCGCCAAGATGTGTTGCGGAAAACCTCTCGTCGGGGGGATTGGAGTTTGTCAGTTCACAACGAGGTGATGAGTTACCACTGACTTTCAGATTTGTCTCGCACACCCGATAAATTATCAGCTTGATCCCTGAAGTTTGTCACACATATCGCCGTGAACCTTATAGAAAGCCCTGAGTTTAGTGAAACCAGGCCATTTAGAAAGTTACCCTCTAGGTACCAGTGAACGCCGGCGTCATCCCCTCATATCCATCAACCGAACGGTTGAAATAGTACATAAGAAAAGTAAAAGTTTAGATGTAATACACTACCTATAAGGTTGCTGAAAATTCTTCTGCAGCCCACGAACGGTTTTGCTCTTTTTGGGACTCATCAGTTAGGCACAGTTTCCGATTTTCCGTCAATCGTATGTGCCACTTAAACCCAAATTGCACGAAATTAGCTTTAAACATCATAAAAGAGAGATTCAGCTGGGTTCCGAGTGACTCTCCCGAAAAACCACATTGGTTTGCAAATGAGTGTATTAGGCTAATGTAAAAGTTTCTAATGGAGATCCCCTCTAAAGGGAAATCACCATTTTTGCCAATATACAACAATGTTCCCCGACAGATACGATTTGTTGGGCATCCCTCTCAAACAGAGACTGACAACCAGAAGAACAACTTTATTCTCCTTAGATATTTTCTCCCTTGGAAGCACCGACGTACACCCAGATTAGTGGCTAACGCTATGGCTGGATTTGATGAACGGATTCTACTTGTGAATACCAAGCTGGCTATCGCTCTGAGGTGCCCAGTGTGCAAACTATCTTGATGTTGATTTTTTTTGGTAATTACGATGTTGGACGCGAAATAAGCAAAAATATAAGTTTGTCCACTATTCACGATAGGGTTCATATATTTCCTTTTGCAATCGGAATTTTCACTGCGGAATTTTGACCGTGGGTCTAAGCCGTTTGTTGTTTTGAACTGTCACTCATAAGAACCCACTCTCTAATGGGATAGTGCAACACTAAAAGTCTTTTCAAGCCTTGTTTTAGGCAGAAGAGTATCGTACTCACATCCTTTTAATGGAACAACACTCTGTATGGAGCATAGGTTCATAGGTAAACGTTTTGCTATAAGACAGTTCTGCCCTAGTAATGATATAAATCTGTCAGTATTGAGTGGGCTTAGACCACCCCTTTCCGTTTACATGCACTGAAGATCTGCTATCTACTGCAGTAACTGAACGAACGACTAGTTGGATGGTGTGGGCACGACTAATCAAATCGACCTCCCGACAAATCAAATAACCCTGTTAATTGATCACAAATATTTATACGATGTGACACATCTCCGTCGCCCCCCCCCCAACACTCGTCCAGCTTTGCTCATTCATATCCCCTAAACCTTTACTTGTCTTCCGAGGGAGCAATATCGCCGTTCGTCGAAGAGTGGTGAAATGAAAACTACCGCAACAAATGAATCCCCGTCATTTTCTGTGTACTTTTTTTGGAATTCAGCTTGCTGCAAATCATATGTATGAATCCACCATGTGATGAGTGCAGCTTAAGTCATGAGTTCGGATTGCATGGTTAGTAGACGACCGAAAGGTTCATGGCCACTTTCTGTTTTTATTTTTATCATTCTCCGTCTAGTTCCTCCGGCCTTAAGGGAAGATGTGGAAATGAGTAGTATGCGTCAAGTTCCTGTTGGTTCTAACTTCGTACTTGAAGTCCCCTTCAAAGCCTACCCCAAGCCAACCGTCAGATGGCTTGCACAAGGTGTTACCGTAACCGACTCTACCAAACGCTATCGTGTTGACACCGTGGCCGGGCTTACCTCATTGTCCATCCAACGGGTCCAACGGGATGATGAAGGCGAATTATGCGTTCTGATTGAAAACGAACATGGTAAACTTACGTGGAAATGTAACCTGGCGGTTCTGGGTAAGTCTTTGTTTATAACCCTAGGACGCAATGTACTTGTAGCTGTGGTGAAATTAGTTATATGGTCTAATTGTTATTGTTGTTGTCGGCTCAGTTGCTCTGCCGGTAGAGATCAAATAATTTACTGCTAATGTCAAGCTGGAGCAATGCCTTTGTTTGAGTTGCTCGTCTTCAGAGCCGGACGGAATAGTCCTTTTCGTATAAGTGCAACAATATGGCATTCCCACAGTGCAAGGGATTATCCCGTTCTTCTACTGTTTTTTTTGTAGGGGGGGGGACAGTGATCTTTCGAGAGCGTTCCCGAGCTCTCACTATAATAGATATTTCTCATTGTAGTCTGTTCATGGTTGTTCATTGGTAGTTACTAAAACGCTGCTCACTTGCGTTCGTGGTCGACTAAACATCGAAACTTTGGTGAAATTTATATTGGAGATATTTGATAGGATCAACATAGTTTTTGTTTCTCAGCCACATGTTGATTTTTCACTTCCTCGTTTGTTCCCTAGTAGTACGTGTTTTATTCTTATCTGATTCTCATGTAACCATACTTCTTGAACTTTCCTTCAAATAGACAAGCCCGGGCCAGTTGAACGACTAACAGCTGATGTGGCCGCGTCGAACACTGAGATACTTGTCAGCTGGAAGCCACCGCGAGGCGATGGAAGCAGTCCACTGTTGAGGTACGAATTGGAGTTTCGAAACCCGAAGCGACGTGTATGGCAGTTGGTGAAAACCGGTCCACAAGACGATGACGATGTGCTCTGCATTCCACCAGATACGCTAGAGTTCGCCTTACCTTCGAGTGACAAAGAGACCGCAAACTCATTAGCCAGTGGGACAGAGTATCTGTTCCGCGTGGTTGCGGTGAATGCTGTCGGCAAGAGTGAACCCGTCGAAACCCGAACACCGATCAAAGCTCCGTACAGACCAAGTGCGTTTTCAGCCTTCCCGTTCCAGCCTGAAAAGCATGCCAAAGTGTTCTTAATAACTAACGTTGTTTGTATGGTCAAACTGCCAAGCATAAACCATTGAGAACATCCCCCTTCCTATGCATGTTTGAAGTACGGATCTCTAATTTTTTCGAGTAATCTTTGGCTTGAGTTCGCTTTAAAACTTCTGCTTCGTTTATACTTCGTCCACAGAACCGCCAAAGCTGAAATATGACGTACTGCTGGAAACATCACGTCTTAACGCCGGTCAGAAGCATTTCATCCCCGTCACTGTGGAAGGCACGCCAGTGCCCAAGGTAACATGGTTGTTTACACCGGACGAGAAGGCAGCTCAGCCGAGTGAAGTATTGCCTCAAGAAGTCCAAGCTGATGTCGGTACGGCTGAGAAGGATAAACCCAACAAGGTCTCGCTGAACATCAAAAAAGCTACTCGCAAGGTTCAAGGAGTGTACACCATTGTGGCTACAAATAGCGGAGGGGAAGCACGCGCACAGTTCCAAGTATCAGTTTCTGGTAGGTTTGCCTTCGTAGAATACAGTGTGTTTGTCCATGAAGTTGACTCGTCTGTTTCACTCGTCATTTGAGATCCCAGGATGGAAGACTGGCGTTTGCGTTGTGCTGCGGTCGATAGTAACACCACCACTCTTATGGAAAGATCGGTTGTTTGAACCGACCTTTTGAAAACTACATCGTTTATTGATTGGCTGTTCGTATGCCTAGCCATCAGTTTATGTTTAAGTGGAAAAGTTGGCTAGCGAACCTTTTAGCCACCATACCCGTTCAGGTTATCATCAGTTACAGCCTGCTGCATTTGCTTCATAGTTTTTTCAAAATCTGCTTACAGTCGTCGATTGATTGATACCACTGGGGTATACCAGCCTATACAGTGCATTAACGGGGTCTAACTATGCACTCGAGGGGCTAAAGAGGAGAGTGATATACAAATATCGCAAGCCTATAGAAAAAATCTCTTCATATCCACTCCACCTCACCTTTGACAATTCTTTTTTGTAGATGTTCCTTCTGCACCACTTAATTTGACCGCTGCGTGCTCGAGTAAAACCTCTGTGCGCCTTACTTGGTCGCCCCCGGCGGACACCGGAGGTCAGAAACTCACCAACTACGTGGTCGAACAGGCTGAGACACAAAACGCTTATGCGAGTCCATCTGATGTAGCACTTTGGCAGCCCGTCAGCAGTAGCCTACCTGTCACAGAGGTGACCGATAGTGAAAATGTGTGCACTTACGAGGTCTCCCGATTGACTACAGGAAAGCGCATGTTCTTCCGCGTGGCAGCGCAGAATAAACTCGGAGTTGGAGCTTTCGCCAGCATTCCTGAGCCTATCCAAGTGGTCTCACCACACAGTGAGTTTTCCCCAACCCAAAAGATTTAGGTTTCTTAATTTGTGGTTACACATGGATGGTTGATTAGCGGCTTTCCCCTGGAGCCATCAGATCAGTATAACGTGGGTGTACTATGTTAAAAAAAGCCCACAACTAACCCGCACTTTAGCTTCGCGGCTCTAGACAGCGAATGTCCTGCGTCTAGTGTCATCTACCGTTTTGCGACGTTTTTTGGAGGAAAGCTGTATTTGCTTACGTTTGGCTACCGGATTGCAAGATATTTCAAGAGCTTCGCTCCGACTTTTTCTTTAAGGTCCACAGGTTTCCCAATGCAATTTTAGGCGCAATGTCTGACTATAAACTGACTTCTCATGCGTCTTTTATTTTTATAGATCTCCCTGGACCTCCTCGAAACCTTCGTGCTGTGGCAGACAAGGACGGACAGGTTTTGCTTGAATGGAGTACACCACAGAGTGATGGCGGATCAAAGATTATCAACTACGTGGTCGAAAAGAGCACTGCAGCAAGTGGTGCTCCGTGGGCTGAGGTACCTTTGCCAGACTCGGCTGAAACTGAGCGTGTTTTGAAACATCTCAAAGGTGAGTGACTCGATCCTAACGGACGGACTTTACTGCTTGCAACTGCTATAGGCGCACTTCGTGAGGAATATTTTACAGAGATATCACTTGCTGGAATGTCAGTCGAACCAGAAAAACTAAGTAAATCATGACCTGATGATGGTGTATTATACTAGGCGTGATTTGTTTCACCATCAGACATTCAGTATCCGACGGCATTTACGGTCCTCCGGTCGATTTGAAAATTCCGGAATTTTGTGAACTAAAGAATGCAAAGAAAAGACGCCACCTGGGAAGGATTTATAGTTCATTATATCATTTTATCACTAAATCATGGATTCGGTAGGTACTTTTGGTTTCCCACCACACAGCCGAGCAGACACGCAGAGCAGTTGCCCTTTCTGGAAAGGCCACCTCAAAAACTGCCCTTAGAAGGGTCGGGCACACCACTCACATCGTTCAAGTGTGAACACGTTCGCCTGTTCAGACGTGATAATTCGATGCGTCCAAACGTGCGTTGGTGGAGTAGTGGTTACACGCTCGCCTCGCATGTCAGATGTCCGTGGTTGAGATCCCGGCACGGCCGTTGGATATGCACTGCTGATGAGCTCTACTAAGAGCGAAATTCGAGTCCAATGCTTCCCTTCGGTGCGGACTCACCGGAATAATTACACCAGACTAGGAGAACGGCCGTTCAAACAAGAGTGGTGTGTCTACGAACAAAAGACCTCCATAAGTTGGCATAAGACAGCGTAATTCCTTGTTGAGGCTTCCTTCGATCGTGCCACTTTCTATGGTCTCACAGAAGCGTAGGAAAGTCAAATTGCCCTGAATTGTTATGAGTTTGTGTTAAGTGTTCACACTTCTCCTAATTCACCGGTTGAACGGCCTTCCTCTAAATTGTGCATCATTGTACGTCTTTATGATTAACTCCGATGAACAGTTCAAACAATAACTGTGTGTTCAAGCAAATGAATAATGACGAGTGGTAGCAATTTACTTTCCTTTTTGTCACCGATTTCTCATGCAGAGGGCGAATGTTTCCTTCGTGTATCAGCCGTAAACGAGGCTGGAAGAGGTTCTGCATCAAACATTGCGGAAGTGACAGTGAAGAAGGTTGCAGGTTAGTCATATGGGAATCTTTCTTGAACATTTCGTACCTGTTTGCAGAATTAAGTCGGTATGAACCATCTCTTTAACGCTCACTCGTCTTTTCCGTTTTAGCTGAACCTAGTGCTCCAGGTCAGCCTACCGTGGAGGTGGTATCCGATGGGTGTGTTCAACTTCGGTGGGCTCTTCCGTTGGATGAAGGTCAGGGTGGTCCGATCAAGGGTTATGAAATTCAGGTGTGCGAAGTGGGGTCGACAAAGTGGCGACCGCTAACGGATAAACTCTGTCCCTTTAACGAGATACGTCTTGATGGTCTTGGAACGGACAAAGACCTGATGTTCCGTGTGGTGGCCGTCAATCAAGCTGGAAGGAGTGCTCCGTCGGAAAGCAGTCGTCCAATACGTTTAGGTGAGTGCTATGGTTTTTGAGCTGTGATACCGTATAACAACACTGCATTATCGCTTCAACCTGTGATATTACGCTGAGGGTTTTACGTTTTGGCTCATCTTCTTTCTAGAAATCGACGTCAAGTTCATTCGACATCTTGAGCCAATCACCATTACCGAGTTACCTGCGGATGCTGTGTTCGAGTGCGAACTTTCACGACCTGGTATGAACCTGATCTGGTCCAAGGATGGTAGAGACCTTAGTCTGTCCACACGGTGTGTTTACGACGTTACGGGAGTCGGAGACAAGGCGTTCTGTGTTCATCGACTAACTCTAGTCAAACTGGGTCCTTCTGAGCAAGGTCATTACGCAGCCCGTCTCCCGACTGGCGTGAAATCTGAAGCGGACTTAGTAATTGAATGTCCTCCACGAATCATGTATGACGCATCCAAAGATATTGAATTAATTGCTGGAAAGAGTAGCGTTATTGAGGTTCCTTATTCTGGTGCGCCGGTACCCGACGTCAACTGGTCATTCAACTCCGGGCCACTGCCTGTAGGACCGGTTAAGGAAAGTCCTATGGCGAGTGTGGACACAGTCTACGGGCTGACTTGCCTTCGTCTACGTCAAGTGAACCGCGAGGCATCTGGGTCTTACAAACTCGTGGTAAGTGGAAAACTTTTAAACTACACGTTTTTCGTATCAAAGTAACTGCTGAACTGGTGAACATTTCACCTGTTTTCCCCCATCCAGGAACAGAGACATTTCACCCGGAACGGTACTCATAGTTGCTTGCTTTGCGCAGTACGAGGAAAAACACCCAATCAGCTGGGAATACGCTGTCTCTTATTTGGCACCTCATTAATTGTGATGCTCATTTAGGCAAGCTGGTTGAAGTTTAGCCGACTGGTTTCTACCTTTACGTCAGATAAACTTGAAAGGACGAGTTAACTGTCACTCATCTGTTCCCTGCTGTTCCCCGTTGAACTGCAGAAGTACACCAAATCTCAGTGTTCCCATACGATGCTGAGAATTCAAGTGTCACCTTTGCTGTCTTCCTGACGTGTTTCTTTATGTGGTTCAAAGTTTTAAACTGGACTCGACGGTATATTTCAAAATTGTTAGTTACTGACCATGGTAGACAACATTGTTTATGGTACTTGTCCGAAAAGACCTGTACGTCTACAGGTATAATGGGAAGCGCATTTTGGACAAGTGTCTCCTATAGTTTTAATCCTGCTATTCACGTATCACTTACTCATTATGTTATAGAGCCATCGAGTATCACAGATATTAGACATAATTTGGCCTTATTGGTTACAAGAGGAATAGGGTTGAGATCCCCGCGTTTCCTATGTGTCAACCGAATCGGCTCCGTATATGACCTGGACTATCGAAACCTAGAATCCCAAGCACTTCATATTGTCTGTATTTCGCCGGGAGATTTCCTTCTAAGCACTGTGTAGCATTACGACGCTGACATTCACTGGGCACGTGCAACTCAAGGTTCTTCAATCCCCTCACCGACAACCATGTGTACAGAGTCGTGTGGACTCTGTACTTCTGAGTAGTATTATGGTGATATACCAACTATGTTTCTGTTTTTTTTTCTGGTTGGGTATAACAGTGAACTTTCGTGAGCATTTCGCCATCGTTTTCAATTTCAAGGTGAGTAACGAACTGGGCAAAGCAACCCTGGAACTCAAAGTTTCTGTGCTTGACCGTCCTGGACCTGTTAGACGTCTCCGTTGCGCCGTAGATGACACACAACCCAGTGCTGCTATTGTAGCTTGGGAAGAACCAAAAGATGCAGGTGGTTCACCTATTACCGGATACATTGTGGAGAAGCGTGAGGCAAACAAGCGAAGCTGGACCTCTCTTGGGCCAGCTGAACCTGGCTTGAATCGTGTAGCGACCGGACTAACGCCAAACACCGCCTACTTTTTCCGTGTCATGGCCCAGAATGCTTCTGGTTGTTCAGAACCGACTGAGACTGAGACCCCCCTGGTGATACCGTCCAAAACAAGTAAGCATGTGGCGCCCCTCTGTCCTGTAAATGTGACATATTAGATGAAGTCTGAAAAACCTGCTGCTTTCGAAAGTGGACCCCTGATACTAAGGTTTCGCTTTGCAGGGCCCTTACAATTCGCNCTAGCTACTGGCCCATAAATGTCGGGAAATATTATCACTCTACCACACCTAACTGATCCCAGGTAGTCTGCTCCAGCGGTCGACGAATATGGGATCGTTTTAGTACTGTCGAGCAAACTGTGTGGCGAAATTTGATAGGAGGTTGACGATGCAGTCAAACTCAAGTAACGAATTCGATGCTGGCGAACACTAATCCGAGGGTCACCATCAACTACTAGAGCGCTTCACTGTCTCCTTATAATTGATGAGCCACGGAAATAGAACTGCCTGGAGAGACAATACAAACGCTATACTTCCGTTAGGAACTGTATCCTTCATACACTTATTCACCTTCCTACTAAGACAAAAGGTATTTAGAGCCAGTTGTCTATTCTCTGCTTTTCGGAAACTAACTTTGGATTCAATTTTCATTTACTAGAACCACCGTCTGCCCCAGGGAGTCCTGAAGTTAATGATGTCGGCACCAACTCGTGTCGAGTGAGCTGGCAGCCTCCCAGTTCGGATGGAGGAGCGCGATTGGCTTTCTACCACTTGGAGAAACGGGCCAATCAGAAAGGCAACTGGGTCCGTGCGACAGATGGCAAGCTATCCATACCGGAGTCTCAGGTTGCAGCTCCGTATAGCATCAACGTAATGGGTCTAGTACCTGACAATGTTTATGAATTTCGCGTGGCAGCGGAAAACGCTGACAGTCTGGTCAGCGATTTCTCCACACCGAGTCACCGCATTTCCACTCAAGCACCGTTCTGTAAGCAGTTTGTCTACTCCCTTACCCTATTATATCATTTTGCCAAAAACTGCCTGTTTGACAGACGATTCATCTAAGAATGTTCAAGTTGTGCTTTCCATACGCATTTGTCATTTGAAACTTACATATCGTGGACGAAATCTATGGTATCACTCTGCTAGGAGTCAGCAGTCAAATGTAATGTTATCTAAAGAGGTAAACACCAGTTGCTATGATCCTTTTGTGTACATTCCCCTGACTGCCCACATCTGATTCCGTTTCCTCAGCGTTACCCGGGAAGCCATCTCGACCAGAGCTGAAAAATGTGACTGAAAAGTCAGCTACGTTGAACTGGAAAGCTCCTTACGACGACGGTGGTGATACCATCAAACGCTATATCGTGCAATACAAGGTTAGTGAGCTATTGTGTTCTCAAACAGCTGTTCCTCTCCTTAATTTGCATTCATGTATTTGAACCTAGGTTGTTGAGTTGGACATGTGAGCAATCCGATTTTTTCACACTAGTAGTTGAAGCGTGTGTTTCGATGCAGACCTGGGACACGGGCGCCAAAATGCACTGATATGAACGACGAAACCCCCAACAGATGAACCTTGCCTAGATAATGAAAGAAACTTGAATCATCATCTGGGAAAAACTGCTTGTAGAATGGATCAAGAGAAAACCAATGGTCTCACATTGCCCATCGACATCACGAACACCAGTCAGTCCTATTGCATTCACACAGGAGAGCGCAATGAAGGCACTGAAGTATCCGTTTATTGGATTATCATCTCTGCTTAGGACCGATTGGGTCATCCTTTATACCGATTGCAATTTAAACTACAATCCACACGCCGAAGACCTTGCTAACACGAACTAGGCGATGAATTACAGGATCCTGCCAAACGTCTTGTGGCTGCACGCAACTGATGGTTTGGACTAGCGTGTTCATTAAAAGCATTGTCACTAAACAAAACACCGGGTTCAACCATAAACAGCACTTACAGAGGGTAGGTCAAAGAGGAGCACAAAGGCCGATGTCACCTCACTTATCGTAACGTCATTCTCCTTTGAGGAACAGAATTGTTACTGATTCAATTGAGTTGATATAGCTAATGATGTAACAAGACTTTTGCGAGCCTCACTGCACACCATACATCAACCACAGTGTGGAAAGTTTAAAGTTAAAACACAGCGTAGTGAAATAAGATGTTATGATCCAATGTTTCGGTTGTCGTGGCCATTCGAAATGTCGGATTATGACATTTTATTCCGCTACCCTGTGTTTTTACTTCAAACTTTCCCTGTTATACGCCACATAGTGCTCAATCCGTTTAACAAGATCCGAGCCGAATTTGGTTCAGACCCCTCAAAAATTACAGCTTCATCAAGGTGAGTAAGGGATGTCATAAGGTGTCTTTGGCTCCGCGGTTTTCAGATTGCCTCCTGGTCAAGCCTAGAACGTGTATATCTCACTAATTACTGACTTCTGACTCTCCATGTGTATACGGTTGTAGAGCACCGTCTACTCAGGGTAATAAGCAGATCGGCGATGAACCGGGGAGAGAGTATTAGTAACTAAAGAGCCCTGGGCTCATGTGTTTTGGAGAAGGAATTTGATACAGTCCGTTGGCAGTAAGTTTGTGGAATGGCTGGTAGAATTCAATTTTTATTCTCTTTTCTGTCACCTACTAAAACATGCCGTGAACTCTTTCAACATAATGCGCCTCACACAAAACAGTGTGCTTACTAGCAGTGTTCGCTCGTCAGAAGTGAAAATAACTGCCGGGATGGAGAAGGTGTGTATCGGTTAGGTTTTGGAACGTTTTGAAACCTAATCTAAGCCCTGGCCTTGTCCGACTTTAAGCATATTAGAGAAAAACATCACTGCTACTCCTACTACTACACACAAATCTATCTCTTCTGTGACTTCTGATCCTCTTGTGAATCACCGCTTGTTCGTCAGCCGATCTTATGTTCCCTGGTTTAAATCGGTACCGAAGGCTTGCATGCAGCACCGCATCTTTTTCTGCGCCAGTCGTCCTACTTGCTTCTTACCATGCACTGGTGTCCGATGGTTTGACCATTGTCGGACAGCAACTCCGATTCGGTTGCCAACCATTTCTACTATAGAGGGAACCTGTTTTACTCCTCTCCCCTCCTTCAAAAAGTACAATATACTACCGCTTTGCGAACAGTTTACGAACATCTGTGTGATAAGCCAAACCTTGCACCAGTTGTCCTTGTATTTATCCTTGGATTCCGGTTTAATCCATTCATTTTGGGGATAAGAGTAGCCCGCATGGGACTTCAACCTCCAGCTCTGAGCCTTTGTGAGCTACTTATACTGTGCGAGTGACAGAGGCTGCTCAGATGAAATCGACACTCAATTCTGATTTTTACTGGGACGTGGTTTGCACCTGTTGAACCTGAAACCTTTGATTTTTTTCTTGGATCCCATGATTACCCATCTTTGTTTGATTGACGTACCTGGTTTTACGTTTCACCACTTTTACCACATGGAACTACGAGGATTGCAGGGTCAACTTGCTATGACTGTTGTTTCCTTTCGTTTAGATCCTCTCATCTGCCCACTGGGAAACTGTGGGTGAAGAACCGGTTGACGTGGAGTTTACCATCAGACATCTGCAACCTGATCAAGAGTATGAATTTCGAGTGGCAGCCGTGAACGCTGCTGGACAAGGTCCTTGGTCAGACTCATCAGAACCATGCGTTCCCGCGAAAGTTGTTGGTATGTCAAATACTAAGCAACTTGGCAGGAAATTTTGAAGAGGAGCATATTGAAACACTAAAATTAACACAAAGACTACAGTACATAGCAGATCTAAGAGATGTGCTCCAAGTTTCGGTAACTCGGCAGTTTGGTGATTGACACTCTGAGTTACCTCCTGAAACACTAAAATTAACACAAAGACTACATTACATAGTAGATCTAAGAGACGTGCTCCAAGTTTCGGTAACTCGGCAGTTCGGTGATTGACGCTCTGAGTTACCTCGTAATCTAGTTAGGAGGAGTATAAATGAACCAAAGCTTCGCAAAATAAACGGCCGCTGTGACTAGAGTTTGATACTATCCCCCATTGTTTTACATCAGTGCATACATGAAACGCGATCGGAATGCTTATTCATCAGACTGTTGGATAGCGATTTCTGGCTGAGTGTATTGGAGGAAGGTCTGACTTGTTTTTGATTGCACGGAGGGAAAGAATCGGAAATGTGAAAAACCTAACCATCATCATAAGTATACTTCAGTCACACAGGGTGGTTTTCCATCTTGATAGTACTTGCCTGATTTACGTATGCTTTTGTGTAGATGAATTTCTCTTGCAAAAAATTATCCCGGGGGCTGGTTAAATGGTCCCCACTGTGACAGTCTTGAGGGAGAAGGTTAACGAGAATTCTAGCTCGGAACAAAGACTCACCCTATGTTTAATGGAGGACTACTGAGTTAGAATCAACTGGCTCTCCACTGGACTGTTATCCTTGATGAATGACAGGCTTTTTGCTGTTTCGAGTGACTGGGATTGCTTTTTTATTATTTTTTTTTACAGAATCAGCGAAGCCAAACTTGGTCACTCCCCTTGCAAACGCTAACGTACAAGTTGGCGAATCTGTTGAACTGGAGTGTGAATTTAAGTTGGGTGAGCCAAAGGGTGAAGTGACTTGGTAAGTGCTATTTAGTAACTTTTCAAAATGTTGGCATGTGTGTGTGCGCTATTAATAAGGTACCGAATTGTGTCCAGGTCAGCTACCTGATCAGAAAGCCCGCTCTCATAATGTCCTTTAGAAAAAGTGAGTGCGAGATGTGGTCCTTATCCTACGGCGGTGAGTTTGGTCGGTCGAATCATCATGGTCCCGAGTGTACCGGCTACATAAGTGTTGGGCGTTCTGCTGGCGGTTCTCTAGATTGTCGACATGAAGAACCAGAGCCCAAACTGTCAAAGATTTCTCATCAGAGATCACATCCTATCAGAGCACAGTTGTGAAGGCAGGATGTCCTAATCCCGAAGCCTCGGCTATCGTGGTTTAAACTTAGTCCGGGAGCGGGTCACAACCAGGTTAATACGCCTGAAGAGCTCAGCGACATGTCTCGGTGGATCCGAAGGCGCCCTTAGCTCTGTCTGGCGTAAGACTGTGAGTGTGTCTATGTCTAATGCGTGTGTACGTATGATCCCCGTGTATTGGTCACTTCGGTAGGTGGGCTGTGGCAATGCCTGCGGACGGATTTGGGTAGAAGCCGTTCTCCAGGTGCCGGAGTCCGATGCAGCCACTGCGCTTACTACTCCTAACGGGAGGAAGATTCATTTCATTTTTGTGGTTGGCAGCCGGAGTGCATACTAATTTCCGGGGCCTCAGTGCGTAGGTTCTCCGATTATGATCTGAAGGCAGATTAAGGAGACTGTGCGCTGGCAAAATCTGTCTGGTGACCGTGCTCAAGCCTATTCAGAATGACGGCTGGTTCAGGTCCGAGCTTTTTCATTTCTGTGGACCTTTGGAGGCGGAAAAAGGAAATGACAATTATGCTCATCTATCTGCATCCCTAATTTTCTGGCTTTCTGTCCTGTCTTCTATACACCGATTTCTGCATTCAGTAGTCGTGCGCCGTCATGGAGTGATGTGACCTTTGACAATGTGTTTAGGGTGTTGTCTATTTGTAAGTACGTATCTCTTCAAGATTACTTTGAAATTTTCCCGATGGCGCTAAAGGTACCGGGTCTATGAGTTATATCGACTGTCCTGGTATTGCGGTCGACCTCGATGGTTGTTTTGTAGCGAAATTTTTTGAGTAGTTATTTCCTCTAGGTGTTTCATTCACTCTGACAAGTTATTGGTTATCAAACAGTTTTCAGCGACCATATGAGCAGTGTGGTCTGTCGAAAAGTCAGTAACTCTTTTCGTTTTCGGTCTCCATCGTAAAATTAATGCTGTTAGTTTGTTCTGTGGGATAGGCGAGAAAAGCCTCCTGTTCAGTCGATGGTTTGATATAAAAAAAATGCCGGTATATCTCAAACACATGCATGGAGGATAGGCAACGTCGTGTAAGGCTTTTGTTTCTCTACGGTACAGGAGAAGACTGGTAGCTATCGGTTTGACTAGAGAGACAGAGCAGCACTATTCATCCTCCCTCAAACACTTCATAAGGTAAAACAGACGGAGTTCAACTCCAGATAAAGTCCTGTGGGTGTGCTCCTGTTGCGCAGCTGTGGTAACCTAGATTTGTTTGATTTCCGATCGACCCTAGCTTAATTATTCTGTAGACAGTTATTCCTAAGGGGGTTGTTTTCCTGTTTGCTTCCGTCTCTTCTTTGGAGTGAGAGGGTAAAGGGCAGTTAGTATTGTTCATTTAATCTAGATCTTTAATTGTACCTGTTACTCTCTTATCAGCTTTTCTAATGTGGATAGACTGGACCGCTATGGATGCATATAGAGCTGGAGACAGATTATTCCTGCCCTGTCTCCCGTTTATTTTCGAGGTTACTCGAACGGGTTTCTTCGGGTTTCTGAGAGCTAACCTAGGTAGAACGGGTTTCAAGGTCGGGATGAATCTGCATAGTGTTTGAGGTTTGCTGGTCAAATTGAAATTTAGAGCTCTTTTGAGAACTGTTGTTCTTCTCGAAAGGTTGTGTAATTTTTTGGTTGTGTCAGCACCTTCGGGCTTCTTTGACTGGAAACACGTTTGTTTAACTTATATTGAACTTTGTTGTGATCTATCAATCTTCATTCTTTGCTCTGGTTTGTATGAATCGAAACTGGCAGTCATTTATTCTGCGAATAACGCATTTATTCAGTGAGCATGTCAGGTGGCTCTTAGATGGTCATCTGTGTACAGTATTGGTTTGCTTATGGAGTCCATTGTGGCTATATATGAATGCATTGTTTGTCGCCGGAACTCAGAGCCCGGACCGTTAATAAAACAGTCCTGACACATGAGCAGTGTTGCGGTTTTACTTAGGTATATCAGGGTGATTGTAGTACCTCCTGACAACGGTGACGGAAACTTGGGACCCTAATACCACTGTTTCGATTCATAAACTTTTTAATTTAATTCTACAAAGTGCTGAAAGTATCCCACGATTCCTCATTGAGCAAATATGTATTATACTATGTGAGCTCCGGTCAAAGTGCACCATTAAGCAGTCTTCGTTCGGTCCTTTTCGCAAAATTTCAACTCTCCCTGATTGCGTAAATTAGGCCTGAGCCGATGGAGGCACCGGTGTGCTAGGAAATTTATCATATATACACCGGTTTAGCAGTGAAACTCATTGAAATCAAAAAGATCGATCATATAAGAGGGATCTTTTAAAGAGAAACCTTGTGAGTAGTTTCCTTTACGAGAATGAAGGTTGTTATGGAAAATATGGGTGGTATTATCGCTGTTCGCCTTCCAGGATGAGGCTCTCTTCTAACTGCTTCACCGGAGACAGTGGACGATATGGCAGCTAACCAACATCACTGGTGTTCATGTTATCCGTTTCTATCCACTGAGTGTTGGAGGTGTAAGCGTCTTGTATGTTTGTGGTAGGCTATGCCTGGGTCTCCTCACCGCTCCAAATACTTTCTTCTCTTCGTCGTAAAGCTTCACTTGAGTAATTTGACATGATTGGCATAGAAGGGAAGCATCAGTGTTCTCTCTTATTGCTATCAGTGATGGCGATGGTGATGCGGACATCTTGTGCAAACAGTCTGAACAGTTCACCTGAAGATGTAGGGAANATCAGTGATGGCGATGGTGATGCGGACATCTTGTGAACAGTTCACCTGAAGATGTAGGGAAAAATCGCAAGAAAAGGTGTTCATTTGGGTTTTGAACGTATGCAGATGCCCTGGCGCCTGACTAAATGGGTTTATTTTTTGGTTTCGACAACAATACTACCTTCAATTGAAATTTATCGGGAGTTTTATGGATTACATACGTTACGGGATATGTCCATTTTCTCGAATTTGCAGGTTCAAGGACGGTAAACCAATTCGAAGTCAAGTCAAGTATTCTACTAGCCCGGCCTGGGAACGTCGAGCTTCCCTCAAAGTGAGCCGAGCAAAACTAGAGGACGCGGGAGTGTTCACTTGTCGCGCAACGAACACTGTGGGGACAGCCGAAACATCGTGCCGCCTAACTGTCTGCCAGAAACCTACACTGACTCTAGAACTGGATAAGGGATCATCTAGTCAAGTCACATCTGCTCCAGGCAAGAATGAAGTGCTCGCTGGACGTGTCGGTGGCAGACTGGTAGTTAAAGCAACTTGCGAAGCAGTGCCCGAATGTGAGCCAATGACTTGGTTTATCAAGGGTAACCGCGTCGAGTCTGAATTAACTCCTGACTTGCGTTCTCGAGTAACAATCAATCAACCGGCATCAACCACGAGTCGAACAGCCTCGACACCCACAGTACAAGAAGCGTACCTTACAATCAGCGATCTACAGTTACAGGACAGTGGCGATATCGGAGTACGAGCTGTCAACAGTGCGGGCTTTTCACAGACTGCCTTACGTCTCGTTTTATCGGACCGTCCGCAGCCACCGATGTCCGTGAAAGTTGGGCCTACTAGAGGACAGGACTGGCTCGAGGTTTTATGGGAACGGCCAGAAGCGATGGG